>NW_018480051.1:355-6971 GCF_002113885.1 Mizuhopecten yessoensis | reverse complement strand
CACCTTCCCCTTTCTCAATCCCCCCGCCTCTCTCTCTATCTCTCTCTCTCTCTCTCTCTCTCTCTCTCTCTCTGTCTCTCTCTCTGCTGAATTTTTCATTGTTCATGAGGAAGGGGAACAAACAGCTAGCCGAAAGTTTCTGTTGACGAATTTGAGAAAGGCATCAACACTGGCCAAGTCTTTCCCTGTCAATGACATTGTATATGGTCAAAATAATTGTTGAGCTGAAACATTCCCCTTAAACTGAATTGATATAAACAGATACTTATTTTAGCTCACCTGCCTGAAGTGTTTGGTTGCTCAATTTTGTTTTACAGTGTGAATGGAATCCTGTCTTGCCTGCGTTGTAATTCTCTTTGTTTTAGTGGAATTTCGCTCGAATTTGATTGATGATTTTTATGATTTTATGTCTCATTAGAATACTTTTTACTTCTTCCTATTGATAACTACCATTTGTGTATGCAATTTAAGGATAAATGTTACCTTTCTTTGGTACGAGGTTAGCACGAAGACTTATGAAATCTCAAACTGGAACAGTGGTTGTAAAAACTGCTGGCTTGATTGACACGTCAAAATTTGATATTGCTTATTTCTTGTTGAATAATGTTGGGTTAGTGAAATTTTCAGATGGGCTATTAAAAAATTGGAAAGTACTACCCCAATTGACTAGTGGCATTAAAAAAATAATTTGTAGCCCTGTCTTAAGGAATATTTCAGAATAAAGAGAAATATATTTTTTTTATTCTGATTATGATTGATAACATTTATTTTTTTAATACATGAACTGATGTATTTTTGATAAGTGTAGTTTAAGAGTAATTTTTAAATTAAAGGGGAGATATACTAAAGACATAATATAATGCCCCCCCCCCCCTCCTTAATTTGAGGCAGATATCTCTTGCTATTAAATAGAATATTAAGCTGTTAATTTGTTTTTCTGGTGGGTTAGCTGGAGATTAACTCCAGCAGGTTATGAGGTACTTATTTTAAAGCAATTTATGATGATACTCCATGCTGTATTGAAGTCCTTGATCAAACACTTCAAAAAAAATATTTAAACAGAGAAAAGTCGGCGTTATAAAGGGGTTGGCAATAAATTGAGGTAAACGTATAAAGGAATTCTTAAGAAAGTGAGAAGGTGGGACACTGATATATGTTGGCGGTATGAGAGGTGGCAAATGAAACGAGGGGCATTATATCGAGGTTTTACTGTATATTGAAATGTCAATCTGTTGACTATTCTTGCATCTTCAGATAAATATATATATATATTGAATGAGCGAGAATGAGTGATTAGATAGTAAAAGGAGAAGAAATAGGAAAGCGAACAGAGTGAAAGACAATAAAGAGTTCCCAATGCCAGGCTTTATGCTGTAATAGGTGTGGACCTGCATGGGACTCCCAGGAGATTCCTTATGTTCCTGAAAAAATACTAGGGGAATTAAAATAATTCAAGTAAAAAAAGGTAATAAAATGAAAATAAATACATATGAACCTTGGTAGTACAAAAAATAAGTAAATAAATAAATTAAAAAAAAACAAAAAAAACATACACAATTAGTACGTGTCTAAAATAATGTTCATGGATTTCTTCTGTTAGCATGAGTAGTATGCCAGTAGAACATGTATGAAGACTTAGGAGGCTGACACAGACTTTAACCCTTTCACCACTGAAGACCAAAATGGACCCATCTATATCAATGCATGGTAGAGTCTACTAAAGTTACATAGGGGTTAAAGGGTTCAAGAGTTTTCCAGCCAGCTTAATTGATCATTTATTTAGCTGAGTGATCAGAATCGGTCTATAATGGGAGAAACAGTTTCTCACATTTGTGTAAGACATCAGCTGCTGTAGGATTACCTCTGGTTGTGTTTGAACTCTTTAACAGAGGGGTCAAGGTCACAGATCTATTTCTGATGGATGATAATGCATTAAGGATTGGGGTGTGTCTCATATATCAAAATATGATTAATATTCTTATGAATCGGTTTTTCGGCTCAGAAAATTTGTCGGCATATTTTTCCCAGTAGAGTGAGGAGTGTGAATCATTCATGTGCCATTGACATTGCCATCGATGAAATCTGGGTTACTTAGTAACTTAGTTACAAAATAATGTCTTTTTTGGGGAAATTAGGAATGTTTGTAGTTGGTCATTTCTCAACATTATTTTCTAACTTTTTCCTGTCATTTAAAGTCAAAATAACCATAAATCCTACAAGTGCAGTTCTCATAACAAACTCTTTTGTCGCTGATGAATTCTAATTCATTTGTGACCTAATGTTCAATTGTGACCTTGACCTGTTAGATGAATATTGATTAGTGAAATATATAAACTTCTTCCATCTGTGATTGGTCCCCAGTTGGAATTTGGGGTGTGGCATTGTGTCATTTATTGTTTGTAATATCAAATAGAGAATCTCAATGAAACACAACGCAGTAAGTTGTATTTTACAATCAAATTGAATACAGCTTTGCTTTTTCATAAAATCAATGTATCTTCATTTGATCAAAGAATTACATTAACTCATTAACCCCTGAGGACACATTTGAATTCTTCCAATTCAAAGGATGGAATAGTTCATTATGAAACTTCAGGGGTGAATGAGTTAATTAATAATAGATGATGTCATTTTAGGGACCTCTACTTCTGAGTTCCTAGGATTGAGATACAATTGACTCTGTTAAAAGTGATTTAGGTAATTTATTGCTATACTCATAAAATACATATGATATAAATTTTACTTATTTCACAAGTATAAAACAAATGTTCAAACTGTATTAATCACTCATGTTGGCATGGATTAAAGCAAGCAAGTGGTCTTACTGTGTGAAGAAACTGGAGTACCCGGGGGAAAACCTGCTTTGTCAGGCAGATGACCCCTTACCTTTTCATGTCCGATTAGGAATGGAACCCCAGCCATCTTGGTGATGGACGAGTGCATTATTCCCTGCACCACCAGATCACCCAGTAGATGTGATATTTTACAGGAAACCATTTGCTGTCCTATATACAGTACATGGCTAACAGTAAAATACAGGGAGTTCCCTGTCTGATTAGAAGCGTAAACAACACTGCAGTGCAGATATGGATGAAAAAAAATATCCTCACCAATTATGATATAAAAAAGATTGTGACATTCCAATTCCGTCTTTTCGTATCGCAGAGTTATCTGCTCTTGTGAGCAGGTATTGATTGTTACGTCATTTGTTTGTGAGAGTAACGTCATAAATCTTTAGGAAAAGACGTAATTTTCTCACACAAACTAATGATGTAACAATCAATACCTGCTCATAAGAGAAGATAACTCTGCAATACGAAAAGACGGAATACAAGATGACGTCCAGTCAGATATGTGTTCTGCATGACGCCACCCGATTTTGTATGGGTCACCTGGCAAACTCAAAAATGATGTTCTGTTATGTACCATATATATATGCTTCACTCTTGGTATGTTAGCTTTTTCATACATTTTCAGTGGTTTGCACTTATGCAAAATGTCCAGAAAATATTAAACAATGTGAAATTATTGAATATCATTTATGTAGAATTAAAGGATGAAATAGAAATCCAAAATATCATATTACTTGCAATGTGATATGCAATGTTTTAAAATTTTACATAGGTTACATGAAGTATTTGAAAGAATTTCATAGCATTAAATGCGTAATCTAATTTACCCTCATTACCATCAAGCTGTTGGTGAATTGTTTAACCTTGTAATTGTAGTTACCTTATATTTATGAATTGATATATTTTTAAAATACCTTGATCATATTTTGCAACTTTTGAAAAAGAAAATTGAAATTATGCAAGGATATATATATTAACTCATTGATATTCACCCCTGAAATTTCGTAATGAACTATTCCAACCTTTGAATTGGAAGAGCTCAAATGTGTCTTCAGGGGTGAATGAGTTAATACCCTGACACCGGTGTCCCAATCAGCCATTTTTGCTGATTTTATTTAACTCTTTTTTTTTTGTATATTTTTTTTCATAAAAGATAAAAATAAAGTGCAATGAAATAAACAATCAATTTATTTTATAAGTTTAATTTCCATGATAATTTTTTTAGAAATATCTCATTATTGACCCTAATGACTTCCATGGTGTTGATGGGCCATTAGGAATCCAATAATAATTGTAATAAAAATCTTACAAAGATCAATAACTATATAAATAATTTCTGATATGCTGATAATGTGCAATGGAAATATTTATATGATCTGTGATATTTCGTAACACTTTATTTATTTTCATCATAGGAGTAGAGGTTGGGATGGAAAAACTGTTTTTATTTTGGGAGAAATAAAACTCTACCTGGGCCGTTTTCGTTTATCGCGATCCAAACGGTTGAACCGGATGGACCAGAGTTTGTTCGTTTATGAAATATGGTCAGACCAAGTAATCTGATGCTGCTTTCAGGCGAGCCTTTACCAAGCCTTGCAAGGCCTGCATAAACTTTTGAAGGTCGCCAGGATTTTTACCGAAAAATGTTACATTTAAAAACGGACGTACCGGTTGTTCCGAATAAACGAACAGGCTCCAGGTGTTGTGAAATTTAAAAGAAGAAAGTACATTGTTGTTTTGAGTATATATAGTCTTGTTTTTGTTCTACTCCTATAAAATTTGTCAAGGTAATTGTTCAATACTATTTTATTGTTGGTGGTAATAGCTAACATGGTTGACATTATTGTTTGCCGTTACGCCAATCAAATGTGCTAGCGAAAAGAAAAACATTTCAAACGAAATAAAAAAAACCTTTTGGTCAGTCATAGGAAATGTCAATTTGTAAATTTTCTCTATAGATTTTTAATACAGACTACTGCATGAATAGGGGATTTACAAAAACCTATTATGTGTCCGCATATATGTTTGAACTACCAATAGCAATAGACAGCCAGTCAATTTTCGACCAATAGCAGAGACGGCTTTTATGTTAAGGATCCCCGTACCACTGTCGAAACCTGTAACTACACACTCACAAACAGTGCTTTCTGCCATAACTATAGCTTTGATAAATTATTTCTGAAGAAAAATATACCATATTGGACTTTTTGTGGGAAAAAAAGATGATAAAGGTGAAACTAAATATAGCAATAACAATGTTACCGAGTGTAAAATTCAGTGGAAATAGACCGGGATTCGAACCCTGGACCTCAAGTTGTTACACTGTTGCTCTGACAACCAGCTGAGCTATCGAGTCAATGGAAGTGCCCTGGCCCAATCCGGCTACAGTTATATCCAAAATGAAATGAAGGGGAGATTACTGTATTAACGCAAAGCCAGAGTGGAGTGAGACAGGGGTCCTTAAAATTAACCATAGAAACATGTAGCACATGTATTCACAGTAACTTGAATAGCTTATAGGATGACAGCATTACATAGTTGATGTTTTGTTCAAGTTTATTTCATCTTGATTAAAAAATCCAAAGAATTAAAAGTCATCTAGCTTATTTCATTTTTAACATTTTGTTACATGAGCTATCCAGCATCAATTATGTGAAAATGAAATCTGAATTTATTGCTATGCTTACAAAGAGCCAGATTTTCTCTAAAAATGGAAAATTATAAGAACCTTTTCATGAATTTTAATGAAATGGACATTTTTGTTATACTGTATATGATACAGTATAAATGAACTGATTTTTAAATAATGATTATTAGTGATTATTAATGGATTTAATTGAATCTTCATTAAATGAAGGAAATGTTAGTAAATCTGATCATTGTGTTTGCCCTGGCCAAAGAATTGTAAAGCACTTAAATTTCGCGAGGTCTAACTTGTATGCTTTTTCTTTCCTGGAAAAAAGTCACAAAGTTTAAATATTGCATAACACTATTTACATTCAATAATTTTAACCAACACTCACTCAGAAGGGTAGTTAACTAATACAGATTATATTTACTCTGTTTTTGCAGAACGTGAATGTACCGAAGATGAAAACAAAATGCGAAATTCAAGTGCTTTACAAAAATACCATTTTGTTGTGTTCTTTTGATTGGTTGCCAGCCTTACATAATTTGGTCAATAAATAACATTAACCCTTTCACCCCTATGCAACTTTAATAGGTTTTTCCATGCATTGATATGGATGAGTCCATTATGGTCTCCAGTGGTGAAACGGTTAACTGATACTGTTGTATAAGGTATTAGAATCAATATTTTTACATTGTATGAAGATATTGATAAAATGTCTGTCGGTTTAAAATGCCTTTTTTTAAGATTAAAATGAATAAAGTGACTATTTCATGAAATTTATTGCAATTGTTTTATTTTGATATACTTACTGCAGATATGAGTCTGGGAGAAATTGTCTGTTGTCTACAAACGATCCTACTGAGTAAACTTATTCATCCCTGAAATTTCAAAATGAACTTTTCCAACCTTTGAATTGGAAGAGTTCAATTGCATCTTAAGGGGTGAATGAGTTAATAGTTGGTGTCAGATCAACAGAGAACCAAGCAGACACACTTGCTAAAGGCTCTTATTTTAGTCACTGGAAATAGTTAGTACAAGAGCCGAGCAGTGACACTGAATACATTGTAACATAAGACCATAGGGGAGATGTTATACTAGAGAGGAACAGTGACACTAAATACATTGTAACATA
>NW_018480051.1:0-179 GCF_002113885.1 Mizuhopecten yessoensis | reverse complement strand
TGTTATACTAGAGAGGAACAGTGACACTAAATACATTGTAACATAAGACCATAGGAGAGATGTTATACTAGAGAGGAACAGTGACACTAAATACATTGTAACATAAGACCATAGGGGAGATGTTATACTAGAGAGGAACAGTGACACTAAATGCATTGTAACATAAGACTATAGGAGAG
>NW_018480050.1:667467-682108 GCF_002113885.1 Mizuhopecten yessoensis | reverse complement strand
ACAAAGTAACTATAGGGATGATCAGTTAGAGCCATCACAAAGTGAATGATGGCAATTGATGTAAGAGGAAAAAAAAATTTGCAACTTATCTTTGTACATTTCTGTCCAGAATTGTAATTTTGCTATTTATGAAGAATTTTCTTTGTGCATATTCTGAATAAAATTAGTGAACCTAAGCCTGTTCTAATCAAAAGTTAGTTCTAAGGAGAAGCAGAGAGTATCACTTTGACTTATGTCCAAATTGAGTCTGATATTAATGAAGATATAAGGCTGAAAATTCAAAGTCAGCTGCACACAAATCAACCTAAAATTCAGATTTTAATCTTTTGCATTTCGATGAAAAACAAAAAAGTTAAATGACAAGTATGTGTTTGTTTTAAGGACCATTCCAGAGGCAAGCAATCAGAACGAGTGTGAAAACTTTGACTGTAACACAGACAAGCAGTATGGTATGAACGAGGATATCCATCACTATAGCAACTGTCGTATGAGGCAGCGTAACAAGGGACTCTTTACTGCAGACCAGGTAACCGTCTGTTTCAAATATTACAATTTTTAGCTCACCTGGCCTGTCCATCTGGCGTCAATATTTTACTTTAAACAACTTCTTCTTAGTAACCAAAAGGCCTAGGGTGATGATATTTGGTCTGAAGCAAACTGGAATGAAGGGCTACCAAGTTTGTTCAAATGAATGACCTTGACCCACTTTCAAGGTCACAGGGGTCAAATGTCATAAAATCTTCAAACAACTTCTTTTCAATAACCAAAAGGCTCAGGGTAATGAAATTGGGCCTGTAGCATGCTGGGATGAAGGACTACCAAGTTTGTTCAAATGAATGACCTTGACCAACGTTCAAGGTCATAGGGGTCAAATATGTTAAAATCTTAAAATGACTTCTTTTCAAAAACCAAAAGGCCCAGGGTACTGATATTGGGCCTATAGCATGCTGGGATGAAGGGCTACCAGGTTTGTTCAAATGAATGACCTTGACCAACTTTTAAGGTCACAGGGGTCAAATGTGTTAAGATCTTTAAACAACTTTTTCTCAATAGCCAAAAGGCCCAGAGTTCTGATATAAGGCCTGCAGCATGCTGGGATGAAGGGCTACCAAGTTTGTTCAAATATATGACCTTGATCCACTTTCAAGGTCACAGGGATCAAATGTCTTAAAATCTTCAAACAACTTCTTGTCAATAATCAAAAGGCCCAAGGTACTGATGTTAGGCCAGTAACATGCTGGGATGAAGTGCTACCAAGTTTGTTCAAATGAATGACCTTGACCCCCTTTCAAGGTCACATGGGTCAAATGTCGTAAAATCTTCAAACCACTTCTTCTCAATAACCAAAAGGCCCGGGGTACTGCTATTGGGCCTGTAGCATGCTGGGATGACGGACTACTAAGTTTGTCAAAATGAATGACCTTGACCCACTTTCAAGGTCACATGCGTCAAATGTGGTAAAATCTTCAAAAAACTTCTTCTCAATAGCCAAAAGGCCCAGGGTACTGCTATTGGGCCTGTAGCATGCTGGGATGAAGGACTACTAAGTTTGTCAAAATGAATGACCTTGACCCACTTTCAAGGTCACAGGGGTCAATTGTCCTAAAATCTTCAAAACACTTCTCAATAACCAAAAGGCCCAGGGTACTGAAAATGAGCCTGTAGCATGCTGGGATGAAGGGCTACTAAGTTTGTTCAAATGAATGACCTTGATCCACTTTCAACCTAATGTTCTTGTTCAACATTCAAGGTCACAGGCATCATATGTTTAAATCTTTTCATAGGTTCTTATAAATCAGACACTGATATTCTGCCTGTAGCTGTATTTTAGTCCACTTTTAAGATTACAAGTGTGAGATTAATACCAAGTGAGCGATGCAGGCCCATTGGGCCTCTTGTTTGTGTTTATATAGGTCCTATCTTTGTCATAAAGATTTGCTGTATAAGATAAAAATAAATTTATACAAATTCTATGCTTTGTGACTTGTAACAGAAGTTGTTAGCAATTACATCTATGCAAATGTGTGACAGGTTTGTTGACAGCTGTGACTGATTCTGGTTGAGGAATTTTACAGGGTTTGTTGACAGCTGTGACTGATTCCGGTCTAGGGTTTTTACAAGGTTTGTTGACAGCTGTGACTGATTCTGGTTGAGGAATTTTACAGGGTTTGTTGACAGCTGTGACTGATTCCGGTCTAGGTTTTTTACAGGGTTTGTTGACAGCTGTGACTGATTCCGGTCGAGGATTTTTACTGGGTTTGTTGACAGCTGTGACTGATTCCGGTCTAGGGTTTTTACAAGGTTTGTTGACAGCTGTGACTGATTCCGGTCGAGGGTTTTTACAGGGTTTGTTGACAGATGTGACTGATTCCGGTCTAGGTTTTTTACAGGGTTTGTTGACAGCTGTGACTGATTCCGGTCTAGGGTTTTTACAAGGTTTGTTGACAGCTGTGACTGATTCCGGTCTAGGGTTTTTACAAGGTTTGTTGACAGCTGTGACTGATTCCGGTCGAGGGTTTTTACAGGGTTTGGTGACAGATGTGACTGATTCCGGTCTAGGTTTTTTACAGGGTTTGTTGACAGATGTGACTGATTCCAGTCTAAGTTTTTTTACAGGGTTTGTTGACAGATGTGACTGATTCCAGTCTAGGTTTTTTACAGGGTTTGTTGACAGGTGTGACTGATTCCGGTATAGTTTTTTTTTATTACAGGGTTTGTTGACAGATCCGACTGATTCCGGTCTAGGTTTTTTTACAGGGTTTGTTTACAGTTGTGAATGATTCCGGTCTAGGTTTTTTACAGGGTTTGTTGACAGATGTGACTGATTCCGGTCTAGGTTTTTTACAGGGTTTGTTTACAGTTGTGAATGATTCCGTTATAGTTTTTTTTCCATTTATAGGGTTTAGTGTCCTATTAAGAGCTAAAGTCTTTTAGGATGTACCTTCATGTGCAAGTGTGCCAGAGGCAGGATATGTTGATGTACTGCATACTGGGACATTTTCGTTTTTCGTCCTCCAAAATGAGAGAAAATTTATCATGACAGTTAGTACACAGCATGCAGTTTATAGTACCCTGACTGGGCAAAGATGGACTTTATCGTCAGAGGGCGAATACTTGACTGGGCTAAGTTTATAGTGCCCTGACTGGGCAAAGATGGACTTTAGCGTCAGAGGGCGAATACTTGACTGGACTAAGTTTACAGTACCCTTACTGGGCAAAGATGGACTTTATCGTCAGAGGGCGAATACTTGACTGGACTAAGTTTACAGTACCCTGACTGGGCAAAGATGGACTTTATCGTCAGAGGGAGAATACTTGACTGGGCTAAGTTTACAGTACCCTGACTTGGCAAAGATGGACTTTATCGGCAGAGGGCGAATATTTGACTGGACTAAGTTTACAGTATACAGTTGCCTCCTTTTGGTAGCATGGTCTGATTCCGACTTTAGAGAGCTACCTCACCAAAATACCATTCTGAAAGTACCTAGCACAGTGCTCTACCTGGTGATATTACACTGACAGTTGGTAAACCAGTGGTATGCACTTACCCTAAATTATTTTTTAAGGACGTTGTGTCTAGGGCAACTTCTGTTTTTAGGTCACCTGAGCTTTGCTCAAGTGACCTATTCTGATCGCATTTCGTCGTCCGTCGTACGTCATGTGTAATCTTTTTACATTTTCTACTTCTTCTCAAGAACCAGATGATAAAAAAAAAATCAAACTTAGTCAGAATCATCCTTGGTAGATGAGGCTACAACATTGTAAAATTGGGATTCCTACCCCAACCCCTGGGGCCAGGGCGGGACCAAAGGGAAAATTAAACAATATTTCAAAAATCTTCTTCTCCAGACTCAGAGATACTACAGTCAATTTCTCTGCATGGATGGAAAGATCACCAAGGGCTTTCTGTAAATTGTAAATTTCAGTACCCCCGGGCTATCCGTTCTCCCTTGAGAAGGGGATCAAGTTTACTATAGTTTATATAGGGAAATAACACTTTTGGGTATATTTTGTTCATTTTCAATAGGAAATTATTCTTACCTGGTTAGAATCATCATTGGAGGAAGATGATATCAAATTATAAAATTGGGATTCCTGTCTCAACCCCAGGGGCTAGGGTGGGGCTCCAAAGAGAAAATAAACAAATATTTCAAAAGTCTTCTTCTCGAGACACAGAGGTACTACAGTCAGTTTCTCTGCATGGTTGGAAAGATCATCAGGGGCTTTATGTAAATTGTAAATTCAGTTCCCCGGGCGATCCGGTCTCCCTTGGGGAGGGGGTCAAGTTTACTTTAGTTTATATAGGGAAATAACTCTTTTTGGCATATTTTGTCAATTTTTAGCTGGAAATTATTAATACTTGGTTAGAATGATTATGATGCCAGATGGCAATTAGATGGTATGAGAAAATCAGATGCTGCCCCATCCCCAGGGGCTGGAGGGGTGGGGCCCGAATGGGGGAAATGGTTAAAAGTTCAAAAAGCTTCTTCATCAGACTCAGATGTGTTACAAACAAATACGCTTCATGGATAGAAAGGTCCGTAGGTGCATTATCAATTTGGAAAAATAAGATCCGTCCTTTCCCCAAGGGCTGGAGGGGTGGGCCAAAAAGGGGAAAATGGCTGATATTTAAAAAACCTCTGCACTCAGATGGTAGAAGATTCAAATATTAATTTTTTGGACGGAAATGCCCTTAGGTGTATTATATAAACTGTTAGTTATATTACCCTTTGTCATCTGTTCTCCTTGGTTTATATTTCCCCTTTGGTCATCTGTTCTCCTTGGTTTATATTTCTCCTTTGGTCATCTGTTCTCCTTGGTTTATATTTCCCCTTTGGTCATCTGTTCTCCTTGGTTTATATTTCCCCTTTGGTCATCTGTTCTCCTTGGTTTATATTTCCCCTTTGGTCATCTGTTCTCCTTGGTTTATATTTCCCCTTTGGTCATCTGTTCTCCTTGGTTTATATTTCCCCTTTGGTCATCTGTTCTCCTTGGTTTATATTTCCCCTTTGGTCATCTGTTCTCCTTGGTTTATATTTCCCCTTTGGTCATCTGTTCTCCTTGGTTTATATTTCCCCTTTGGTCATCTGTTCTCCTTGGTTTATATTTCCCCTTTGGTCATCTGTTCTCCTTGGTTTATATTTCCCCTTTGGTCATCTGTTCTCCTTGGTTTATATTTCCCCTTTGGTCATCTGTTCTCCTTGGTTTATATTTCCCCTTTGGTCATCTGTTCTCCTTGGTTTATATTTCCCCTTTGGTCATCTGTTCTCCTTGGTTTATATTTCCCCTTTGGTCATCTGTTCTCCTTGGTTTATATTTCCCCTTTGGTCATCTGTTCTCCTTGGTTTATATTTCCCCTTTGGTCATCTGTTCTCCTTGGTTTATATTTCCCCTTTGGTCATCTGTTCTCCTTGGTTTATATTTCCCCTTTGGTCATCTGTTCTCCTTGGTTTATATTTCCCCTTTGGTCATCTGTTCTCCTTGGTTTATATTTCCCCTTTGGTCATCTGTTCTCCTTGGTTTATATTTCCCCTTTGGTCATCTGTTCTCCTTGGTTTATATTTCCCCTTTGGTCATCTGTTCTCCTTGGTTTATATTTCCCCTTTGGTCATCTGTTCTCCTTGGTTTATATTTCCCCTTTGGTCATCTGTTCTCCTTGGTTTATATTTCCCCTTTGGTCATCTGTTCTCCTTGGTTTATATTTCCCCTTTGGTCATCTGTTCTCCTTGGTTTATATTTCCCCTTTGGTCATCTGTTCTCCTTGGTTTATATTTCCCCTTTGGTCATCTGTTCTCCTTGGTTTATATTTCCCCTTTGGTCATCTGTTCTCCTTGGTTTATATTTCCCCTTTGGTCATCTGTTCTCCTTGGTTTATATTTCCCCTTTGGTCATCTGTTCTCCTTGGTTTATATTTCCCCTTTGGTCATCTGTTCTCCTTGGTTTATATTTCCCCTTTGGTCATCTGTTCTCCTTGGTTTATATTTCCCCTTTGGTCATCTGTTCTCCTTGGTTTATATTTCCCCTTTGGTCATCTGTTCTCCTTGGTTTATATTTCCCCTTTGGTCATCTGTTCTCCTTGGTTTATATTTCCCCTTTGGTCATCTGTTCTCCTTGGTTTATATTTCCCCTTTGGTCATCTGTTCTCCTTGGTTTATATTTCCCCTTTGGTCATCTGTTCTCCTTGGTTTATATTTCCCCTTTGGTCATCTGTTCTCCTTGGTTTATATTTCCCCTTTGGTCATCTGTTCTCCTTGGTTTATATTTCCCCTTTGGTCATCTGTTCTCCTTGGTTTATATTTCCCCTTTGGTCATCTGTTCTCCTTGGTTTATATTTCCCCTTTGGTCATCTGTTCTCCTTGGTTTATATTTCCCCTTTGGTCATCTGTTCTCCTTGGTTTATATTTCCCCTTTGGTCATCTGTTCTCCTTGGTTTATATTTCCCCTTTGGTCATCTGTTCTCCTTGGTTTATATTTCCCCTTTGGTCATCTGTTCTCCTTGGTTTATATTTCCCCTTTGGTCATCTGTTCTCCTTGGTTTATATTTCCCCTTTGGTCATCTGTTCTCCTTGGTTTATATTTCCCCTTTGGTCATCTGTTCTCCTTGGTTTATATTTCCCCTTTGGTCATCTGTTCTCCTTGGTTTATATTTCCCCTTTGGTCATCTGTTCTCCTTGGTTTATATTTCCCCTTTGGTCATCTGTTCTCCTTGGTTTATATTTCCCCTTTGGTCATCTGTTCTCCTTGGTTTATATTTCCCCTTTGGTCATCTGTTCTCCTTGGTTTATATTTCCCCTTTGGTCATCTGTTCTCCTTGGTTTATATTTCCCCTTTGGTCATCTGTTCTCCTTGGTTTATATTTCCCCTTTGGTCATCTGTTCTCCTTGGTTTATATTTCCCCTTTGGTCATCTGTTCTCCTTGGTTTATATTTCCCCTTTGGTCATCTGTTCTCCTTGGTTTATATTTCCCCTTTGGTCATCTGTTCTCCTTGGTTTATATTTCCCCTTTGGTCATCTGTTCTCCTTGGTTTATATTTCCCCTTTGGTCATCTGTTCTCCTTGGTTTATATTTCCCCTTTGGTCATCTGTTCTCCTTGGTTTATATTTCCCCTTTGGTCATCTGTTCTCCTTGGTTTATATTTCCCCTTTGGTCATCTGTTCTCCTTGGTTTATATTTCCCCTTTGGTCATCTGTTCTCCTTGGTTTATATTTCCCCTTTGGTCATCTGTTCTCCTTGGTTTATATTTCCCCTTTGGTCATCTGTTCTCCTTGGTTTATATTTACCCTTTGGTCATCTGTTCTCCTTGGTTATATTTCCCCTTTGGTCATATGTTCTCCTTGGTTTATATTTCCCCTTTGGTCATCTGTTCTCCTTGGTTTATATTTCCCCTTTGGTCATCAGTTCTCCTTGGTTTATATTTCCCCTTTGGTCATTTGTTCTCCTTGGTTTATATATCCTCTTTGGTCTTCTGTTCTCCTTGGTTTATATTTCCCCTTTGGCCATCTGTGCTCCTTGGTTTATATTTCCCCTTTGGTCATCTGTTCTCCTAGGTTTATATTTCCCCTTTGGTCATCTGTTCTCTTTGGTTAATATTTCCCCTTTGTCATCTGTTCTCCTTGCTTTATATTTCCCCTTTGTCATCTGTTCTCCTTGGTTTATATTTACCCTTTGTCATCTGTTCTCCTTGGTTTATATTTCCCCTTTGGTCATTTGTTCTCCTTGGTTTATATATCCTCTTTGGTCATCTGTTCTCCTTGGTTTATATTTCCCCTTTGGTCATCTGTTCTCCTTGGTTTATATTTACCTTTTGTCATGTTCTCCTTGGTTTATATTTTCCCTTTGGTCATCTGTTCTCCTTGGTTTATATTTCCCTTTTGTCATCTGTTCTCCTTGGTTTATATTTACCCTTGGGCATCTGTTCTCCTTGGTTTAAATTTCCCCTTTGTCATCTGTTCTCCTTGGTTTATATTTACCCTTGGGCATCTGGTCTCCTTGGTTTATATTTCCCCTTTGGTCATCTGTTCTCCTTGGTTTATATTTACCTTTTGTCATGTTCTCCTTGGTTTATATTTCCCCTTTGGTCATTTGTTTTCCTTGGTTTATATATCCTCTTTGGTCATCTGTTCTCCTTGGTTTATATTTCCCTTTTGTCATCTGTTCTCCTTGGTTTATATTTACCCTTTGTCATCTGTTCTCCTTGGTTTATATTTCCCCTTTGCCATCTGTTCTCCTTGTTTTATATTTTCCCTTTGGTCATCTGTTCTCCTTGGTTTATATTTACCCTGTCATCTGTTCTCCTTGGTTTATATTTACCTTTTGTCATGTTCTCCTTGGTTTATATTTTCCCTTTGGTCATCTGTTCTCCTTGGTTTATATTTACCCTTGGGCATCTGTTCTCCTTGGTTTAAATTTCCCCTTTGGTCATCTGTTCTCCTTGGTTTATATTTACCCTGTCATCTGTTCTCCTTGGTTTATATTTACCTTTTGTCATGTTCTCCTTGGTTTATATTTTCCCTTTGGTCATCTGTTCTCCTTGGTTTATATTTACCCTGTCATCTGTTCTCCTTGGTTTATATTTACCTTTTGTCATGTTCTCCTTGGTTTATATTTCCCCTTTGGTCATTTGTCCTCCTTGGTTTATATATCCTCTTTGGTCATCTGTTCTCCTTGGTTTATATTTCCCCTTTGCCATCTGTTCTCCTTGTTTTATATTTTCCCTTTGGTCATCTGTTCTCCTTGGTTTATATTTACCCTTTGGCATCTGTTCTCCTTGGTTTATATTTCCCCTTTGCCATCTGTTCTCCTTGTTTTATATTTTCCCTTTGGTCATCTGTTCTCCTTGGTTTATATAGGGAAATAACACTTCTGACTTAGTTGGAATATTTATAATGAAATTGAAATCAAATAGTATCAGAAACTAAAAATATAAGATCCTGTCCTATCCCAGGGGTTGGCCAGAGAGGAAAATTGGCTAAATAATAATAGATATTATACTTGTCAACAGCAAAATAATGTATTTGAATAGTTTTTAGAGTTCTTATCCTATGGTGACATAACGAGTATTGTATTTCATTTTGTTTACATGTTGATTTCCACATCACATCTCAATAATGAAATAGAGCTACCAGTACCTATGATATAACTCAGGTGACCGCTTAAAGGTCCAGGGGTCTCTTGTTTCCTTACTTGGTAGCATATGGATATTTACAGTCTTATAAGGTAAACAGAAATATTTATAGCAGAGTCTTAGCCATAGTAATACAATTTTTTTTTCGGTTATAATTTATTTTAGAATTTGAAACAACGTAATAGGCAGTATGCTGTGAATACACGTCAGAATCCAAATGGCAATCGCCGTGGTTACGAGTGTCCTGAGGAACGAGATTACTACCCCTACTGGCACCCGTCACCTTGGAAGGTAATTAGAAAAATTACTCACCAATAAAAGGCTTTTTATTTTAGTGTGAAGAAAGTTGGTGTTACAAGTATGTTTTCTATATTTTGCGAAACCTTTCAAAATTTCTAAAGTTTTAATTGCTGTAGCTAAAATATATTGCTAAATATTCAGTTAATTGACATTTTTCAAACGTATGAAACATGAAATAAAAGATATGAAGAGCTGATATAATCATTTCAGTGATATATAATTGGTTGTGGCTATGAATATTTAGTGAAAATCTCATGGCTTTTTGTCATAAGTATTTGATCTTATCAGGGTTTTTCTTTCTCTGTATCAAGGATTTTTCATGGATTGTTTTCATTGGTTGTATTCCAGTAGTGCAAAAAACTGAAATACCCAAGAATTGATGTTATAAATATTCGTTACAATCACCTGCTTGCAATATTACTAACTTACTTTTCTTTATTGAATGATTGAATTATAACCCGCAAAGTTCACATAGGGTCATGCAGCTGGTAAAAAATAAACAACTTTATGTACCTAGGATGTCGTTGTAATGACCAATAATGTAAGTCGGTGTGTGTACTACCAACGGGAGAGTGAAAACGTCAAGTCACGATGGGCATGCCAACTCCCTCAGGAACTGATCCTCAAGAAATACAAAGCCTTTACCATCCCGAATAACAAACAGGACTGCGAGGTAAGGGAAATACGTCATCCTTGTGGTGTGCAAACATCAAGAAATTTAATTTGTTGAAGTGACATCTGACATTAGTCATGAAAATAGTTCACAGATTACGATATTAGGAACACTTTTGGTGTTTTGTTTGAGTAAATGGTACAACTACATGTGTTAAGGTGTGATCTGTAAGATTTTTATCTTTGTACTTCATTAATATTTAATTTTCTGGTAGTTAAATGGAACTAAAAAATTTTTTCATTTTTTTTTCATCTTGTTTTCTTTTTGTTTGTAGGAATTTACATATCCCTCTGGCGACCCCAATGGTGTGAGAGGTATTTGGAAGGAGTTTTCCTCTCACGGATTGTCTCCCCCTGACTGTCGGGAGACCGAGTTTTCTCGTGACAACCACCTTGGTAATGGTCTTGGTGGCCACCCTAATGTCTATAACTGGACCATCCCAAATGTCAACCATGAAAATTGTGTACTAAGAATGAGGTAAATCTCAAATAACTTAATTCAAATGTTTATCATCATAACCTCACAGCTTCAAATTTAATAATTTTAATTTCCTACTTCAAGGATTAAATCAGGAATTGATTTTGTTTCTAGTTAAATATTGTCTTTAAATTTCATGATTCCAAGAGAAAACATTGAATATGGACTATGATCTGAATAAAGATATGCCTGCGTTCAGAATAAAATAAGTTAAAACTACGTTAATTCCTTTTTTTAGCGTTTCATGTGCTAGCCACAGTAGATGCAGTCAATATGGTGATTTAAAGCAGTTTACTTTATGATGGTGTAGCATGGTTCCATTTCTGGTTGAACATTTCATCATACACAAACATTTATAAAAAAATAATTCTCACTTTTTATTCCATAACATTTGAATATAAGTCGGATAAAGTCAAATCTGTATTGTGAGACCATCAAAGGGAAAGTTAAAGAATGGTCTCTTATCAGAGGTGGTCTCTTAAACGAGTATTGATATACCTGGGTAGTAGCCTGCTTGTGGGGCTGAGGATGTGGTCTACAGAGGTTATTCCTTAACAGGGGTGGTCTCTGAAGCAAATTCAACTGTATATATAGTTATATTTTACCTGTGTATAAATCTTTTTGTTGTAAAACGAATGTCACATTGTCACCTAAGCAACAATGTGCATTAACTGCACTTTTACTGACAGTATAATCTATACTAATGAACTCTGACCCACAGATACAACATTTCCACCAATGACTATGATCCCTGGAATACGACCTCTGCCAACAACTCCCCCAATCTTGCCCCAAAGTATGGGTTTGCTAGTCAAACAGTAGCGGATGCAAGGGGCTACGTGTTTGAGGAATATCCCGATGTTAAGGTGTTTGATGATGCAGACTTCACACTAGAGCTGGCCATCAACACAGCACAGTACGGAAGGACATTCCAGGATAGGTAGGTCACTGCTAGGTCATGTAAAAGTCAAATAAAAATGTGTTAAGGTAAAGGTCAAGGTCAGTTGGATGATTTGAAGCAGGCCATGATCGTCCATAAATAGATCAGTCAGATTTGATTCTAAATTGAATCGGAAGATTATATGGACTCTACATTAGAAATGTTAAGCGATTTCAAGTTAATTAAAATGTTTTGCAAGGTTTTGTCATTTCTGTTTTAAATTGATAATGTTGTATTAATAGTGAAAAGACAAATATTGAGAGTTTGAATAGGTATAAGATTCACATAATGATTTTCAGTACAAGAGTTGGGTGAAATAGTGCAGCTTTGACTACACTAATATATTCCTGGAATTACCGGTAGGCTTAGGTTCCACCATCTGTAAAAATTGATGTGAAACTGGACTGGGTTGATGCCATTAACCAGATCTGTTGGATAGAGGGTCCATCTGGAGTTTGAAGGTTCCCATTTTAAATCCTCAACTGGTTGGTACAGTTTTTCATCTTCTTTTATAAAAGTTCCCAGTGAGCCATAACTTTACATGAAGGGGAGGTTGTCTGGGAATCTATACCATTCTAATGCTGTTTCAGATCCCATTCCTTTGCCATTCGGAAGCGGCCAGCTGGATATGATGGTACTCGGATACACAACCTGAATGTGAGAGGCAAGAGGGGAAACATTGTACAAGTTTACCCCTCTGTGGAATATGACTTTGTACCTAACAACCTGGAGCTGTCCTCGGGGGAGGCTGTGCATATACAGTAAGTATATTGCTGTACCAAATAACCTTGAGCTCTCCTCGGGGGAGGCTGTACATATACAGTAAGTATACTGCTGTACCCAACAACCTAGAGCTCTCCTCGGGGGAGGCTGTTCATATACAGTAAGTATATATACTGCTGTACCCAACAACCTAGAGCTCTCCTGGGGGAGGCTGTACATATACAGTAAGTATTCTGCTTTACCAAAAAACCTGGAGCTCTCCTTGGGGGAGGCTGTACATATACAGTAAGTATACTGCTGTACCCAACAACCTAGAGCTCTCCTCAGGGGAGGCTGTACATATACAGTAAGTATACTGCTGTACCTAACAACCTGGAGCTCTCCTCGGCGGAAGGCTGTACATATACAGTAAGTATACTGCTGTACCCAACAACCTAGAGCTCTCCTCAGGGGAGGCTGTACATATACAGTAAGTATACTGCTGTACCCAACAACCTGGAGCTCTCCTCAGGAACATTCTTAAGCCAAGGAGACTTAATATTTCGAAACATTTGCAAAAGTACTTTTATTGAGAATATTTTACAATGTTTGCTCAAATATCCAGGTGAGCGATACAGGCCCTCTGGGCCTCTTGTAATGTTTGGTCCGAGTCTAACGATTCTGCTGAAACTTATAATACACACTAGTATCAAGGCAGTGGAATGTATAGGGGAGTGATTCACTAAACTGTTTTGCACTGTTGGTAATAATACTATGTTCCTCATCCAAATCGATGATGGTTCTGGTATTGAGGATTGAGAAGAATGATAGATGTAAGTGTTATTTAAGTGTATTGGTCATTCTTGTATCACGTTTGCATTATTTCCACCATACGTTCAACTTTACACATAATGAGATCAGCTGCTATAAGACATTGGGAGTAATAGATGAAATTAAGTCCCTTGCAAAACCCTTTCTTTGTCTTTGTATTTTTGTCCCTGAAATAATGAGATCACCTATAACAAGATATCTTGTAATAAATTTTGAGACAATTTTGATTTAAGAAGAACAGATTGAGTAGAAGACATTTCTACACTGGTCAGAGAACTTTTTACATAGCTGTAAAGTGCTCGAACATTTATTTTCAGGTGGACAGGTTCTAACACGAATAACCCTAACAACGAAGGAAATGGCCTTGCTCGTACAGACAGAAACAACATTGTACAGCTGCGCCCCAGAAACTTCCCAGAAGGCAATGGGGTACAATTCGGCCCAGGCAGAGTGTTTGGTCACTATGGTAACAACTACCCTGACCATCTTACAAACTCCAGTTTTCTTGGAATGTCCAGAACTGACCTAGGTCATCTCGCAATGAACTCGCCAGGTAAGAAAACTGGTACCACAATACTAGCAAATATTTAGATACATCTTTTATTAAAGCTAAAAAAGTTTCTTTAAAGCCCAACCTTCACTTTTATTTAAGCAAGAAAAGGCAGCTTTAAAGAGTTTCATAGTTCAGTTTTATCATCAGAGGTCAAGGTTACATAAGCTATACATAGAAAAGTCTTGTCAAGGCAGCGCTGCTGCAGCGTCATTTGTGGTTGGATTTCCTTGATACTAATTTTAAAGGTTAAAGGGGCATAATGCCCTGTATGGCCTCATGGACATTCTAGTTCTGGTTTTAATAATATTTCTGTCTTTAAGTGTCCACTGAAAATGACCAAAGAACTATTTTATGTAGTTGATCAGAGGCTGATCTTAAGTCTAAAAAATTTGAGAAAATTTGAACTTTCTGTTATTTTTTGCATTCTGACAGTTTCATTATTATCACAAGAGTTTATTTAAGAAGCAACCTTATTTTGACTCTGTTATTCTAATATTAAATACCTGACTATAATAGGTCAGTTTGGTGGGGAATTATCCCAGCTGGACGATGCAGGACCATACTTTGACCACGGCCTCAGGATGGTCACACAGACTGGGACATACCACTATATGTGTACCAGGAACAACGACTTTTCTAACCGCGATCAGAAGGGGAGAGTCACAGTTTACCCCTACTCTGTCCTCTTCTCCTCCATTGGCTGGACAGGAGGACAAATCACTCTCCCCGCAGGGTAAGATCTTCACAGCTCATTCTTCCTGAAGGGCGTTATTTTTACACCGACAACTCATTCTTCCCACATAGAAGGAGATTTACACATTAAACATGTGTACATGTATATACAGTATCCCAGTGAAAATTATTGGGTATGCCAAAACAAATTGGAACTTAATTGTGATTCAGTTTATGGGTCATTTGTTGAGTGTATAACTGATTTTCCCGTGGAATCTCTATCCCCCTTCACATCCCCCCTCTATCCCTCTCCACATCCCCCCTCTATCCCTCTCCACATCCCCCCTCTATCCCTCTCCACATCCCCC
>NW_018480050.1:633404-664524 GCF_002113885.1 Mizuhopecten yessoensis | reverse complement strand
CACATCCCCCCTCTATCCTCCTCCACATCCCCCCTCTATCCTCCTCCACATCCCCCCTCTATCCCTAAACTTCCATCAACAGATATCAGGTTATATAGTATTTGCCTGCAAATCATTCTGTCATCACATGTGAAGATATACCTTTTTGTATATATCCATACTGCAGTGAAGATATAAGTTTTGTGATATTTCACTAAGTAAAAATGTAATAATTGTTTTTTTACAGAAAAGCTGCAGTGAATATTGAGCAAGGGGCATTTACAGGGCTCCAGAAACTGAGACTGACAGAATGGACGAGAACCCAGGGAGAGAATAGGCTTAGCAGTACTGGTCATACCATACAGGTAAATGAGAGGCTTTTTAGGTGCTGTGTAACCTGTCTAATATTACATCCTAATTGGTATGTCATTTTACTCAGGTTTACCTGTCTAAGCTGAATTAGATTAAACAAGATGTCTGATTACACAGGTCTTAGTTGTTAGTTTTCACACAAAATGGGATTACAGCTTTATGTTGGATTAGACAGGATGTTGGAACAATCAGGGTCAGATTAGACAGGTTAACTGTCGTATGCAGACTCAATAGCTCAGCTCATACCATGTACATTAACAAGGGGTTAGTTAGCACAGAACCAACACTATTTACCATATACCATGTACATCAACAAGGGGTTAGTTAGCATACAGACCCAACACTATTTACCATATACCATGCAGAGAATTAAGTTTTTATCCAGATTTAACCTTTTTGGCCAGACTGTACTTGTAAATGAATGCTTATAAATTATGATGTATACAAAAATATTGGCCATAGTTAAATTATTACAACTCTTTTGGTCATACCTTGAGTGATGGACAGCCGAGAATACTGAACCATTTCCAAATTAGATATCAAATCATGTACCTTATATTTTGTATAAAAGGTTCAACTCTTTCAGTACCGTTGTCGTGCATATACGACAACAATATGTCATCCTGGTCCCCGTTGTCGTGTACAGACGACAAAATAATAGGCCGTCTCACCCCCGTTGTCGTGTACACACGACAAGAAACTTTGAACTTGTCTGATGTTTAGCTAGTTATGGCACACGACAATCATGTAATACAATTTTTTGTCGCTAAAATCAGCACCCATTAGTTAGAAAGAAATATTTTTATAGGTACAAAGTACATAATTTATATTTTGTTACCTATTATTTTTCGAATCTGCTGCAATATGTTCGTATTTGGTGTTTCAGTTATAAAAAATATTGCGGCAACTTAATTTGATATGAACACTCATAAATTCATCACCAAATATTTATTTAGACTGATGGAAGTAAATATGAATATTTTAATATAAGTCTTAATGCAATTATTTACTTGTTATTAGAAAAAACATTAGGAACCTCCACTACAACGCTGTTTTGAAAACAAGGTTTCGTATCGCTTGTTGCCGAACATATGTTGATTTCTCAGTCATATTTAGCTGCCAGTTAGTCATTATGCTGCAAAAATGAAAAGGTGTGAGTTTATAAACAACAGCATGAAACAACAACGATATTTGTTAATGGTTACCCGTTTAATTCTTGCAGTAATTACACCTTGTCTAAAAAGAACATTGACAATGCGCCATTTTGTTATCTGTGCGGGAGCAAGTCTAGTAAGGACATCCGGTATGGAATCCGGACCGGATTTGCAGTACGGAAAGAGTTCACCCTTTCACCCCTATGTAACTTTAGTAAACTCTACCATGCAGTGATCTGGTTGAGTCCATTATGGTCTACAGTGGTAAAAGGGTTAACCAACATAAGAACCAACACACTGCAATGAAAGTCATAGTTATAGACAATTAGACAATTAATGAAAGTTTTTTGAATCACTGACTATGCTTCACAAAGGCATCTTATGGTATTGCAACTGATAAGATCTACTTGCTTGTATAAACTGTGGTGGTCACTTGTCTTCCTTCGAAAATTATGTCCCAGATAATCGTTTGAAAATTTTGAATGGACTTAATGTATTTCATGCTTTTGGAAAAAATCCTAAACTACACAACATGCTTTTGGAAAAAAATCCTAAACTACACAACATGTTTTGGGGAAAAAATCCTAAACTTCACAAAAAACTGACCTGAATTTTTGTTTTCAGTATGGTGATGAATATGCCAGCGACTTTCTACTGTTGTCACCAGAATATCAGCTGACAGACGACGCCCAGAAAATCACTGTCACTATGATGGTTGATGAGGATGCGTACAACCCGGAGGCCTATCGGTCATCTGAGGACGCGCTTGGGACATGGGTCAAGGTCGATGCTAACATTGAGGGTGAGAGGTTGACGCTGAAGACCAACAGAGGGGGTGTATTTGTGGTGCGTTCCCATAGTAACTACGGACCAATCATAGGTATTGTTGTGGCCTGTGTCGCCGTGGTCATCATCATAGTAGGCCTGGTCATATACTTCAAACGAAACCCGGAGCGATGGATAGCGCTCAAAAAGTCAACAAAATACATGGAACGCTCCTTGCAGGAGAAGGTTTGATTATCTTAGATAGGAGTGAAATATCATTTTTTCTAGTCCCAATAACACATGCTAAATTGCTGTTTTAGAATACCAAACCAAATTTTGTTTTGTGTGGCATTTTGGTTTCTGAAACCATTATGTCACGGGAACATATTATTTTCACTTTCTTCGTTATAAAGAATTCTTTCCAAATAATTAAGTGATATTTGATATTTTCAGCATTGATAATTTGGACAAATGGCAGATGATCTTTTAGAGTACCTCAAACAAGGTCACAAGTGATTTTTATAAAATGAGCTTTTAGCCAGTTTTATAAAAGTTGGATGAAACAAGAATAATATTTTATTTTTTTATCTTTATCAAATACTTGATTTAATCATGTTTAATTGCAAACTTTGAATATATTAATTAAGATTAAAAAAAAAATGAAAATCATCAACAGATTTTCACCTTTGTCATAAATGTAAAACATCATTTTGTCCTAATGAGGTCACAATGGTTGAAATTTGTCTCATAACAATTTATGTCAAATGGTGTTATTAGAATGTTAAGCACCCTGAGTATATGATAAGTAATTGAGTTTCCAAATCAAAAGATGTGTGTTTAAAATATACTTCCAGTAAAATACTCATGTTCATATTAATGAACTTTGTGCATTTTGTATTTTAGAATTGCCAAAATCTGGCCTTATAATGATAAAAGGTTTTCTATAAGAAGTTACATGAATGGTAGTATAAATGGCAGTATTTAAGAGAGAGAGAGAGAGAGAGAGAGAGAGTGTGTGCTTTTGAGGAAAAGGAAAACAATCACTGACCTTAGTAAAATATTTTAAAGGTTGTTTGATACAGGTATCATATTAGACATTGAGTTGGATTCCCATGATCAAATTTAGATTTAAGATTGTAAAAGTATAATATTCTAAATATTTTAAATGGTATTTATGTTGAGAGATTTAAGATAATACAGGTACAAATAATTGGCTGTACAGGCTTCAATTGGAACTGAGTTTTTGGTTATGTAAGCTTATGGTAGCCAATAATAGCTATATTATTGCAATAATCAGGTCTTGAAAACGTATTGAAGGATTTTTGTTTTTATTTTTCCTACATTTTTCGGTCTAGTCAGATACAACAGGTTGTTGGGTGCTTGAAGTTGTATATGCCATTGGTGGTTGATGATTATTTTTTAAATTCAATAGATAGTTTAGGTTTGAGCTTTAATGATGTGCCATTCTGTATATAAAATGTAGCTATATATAGATGATTGTTGTAAGCTGGACATGAAGTATTCTAGGGCAGGTTTACTTCCTGTCCTTTGGTTTGAAAGCTTTAATATTATCGTAAAGTTATTTGAAACTAATTACAAATTTGTTTACAGTGCGGTGGTAATTATTCCATTTCCCAGATAAGGAGTTACACTTTTAATACCTTTTAATCAAATATCTCTGCAAGGGAAATAGCTGTAAGTGCAAATTTGAGGTATGGTTAGCAGATATTTTGTGAAGGGAGATAATTCTTTGTACAAATCAAGAATCATAGGTATGATTAGTAAAGTGTATAGTGCCAAGTGTAAACTCCTATAATTAAATTTAAGTATGACATAAACCTTAAGGGGCATAACTCTTACAAAAATAACAAATTTAGCATGTATGCTTTAGGGTGATAACTCTAATACAAATAACAGGTATAATGTATAAGGTAGCATATAACCTTAAGTGACATATATCTATGCCTACGCCATGTCATAGCCCCACCTTTTAGAAGATAACCCTGTCACTGTCTTTGAATACAACATCATATCAGTTATACCAATTTTTTTAATCACATTCCAAGTGACCTTTTCTTGTCACTATTTTAGTAATGTTTGTACTATGGCTGAATTGTCTATAAAAATCAGGGATTATTAAGAAAATGTTGATGGATTTGTTTTTGTTTTATAATATACTTTGCTATCTGCTTTATAATAGTGGAGAGAAAGAAAAATACTTCTGTTTTTGTGGGAGTAGGCATTGTGTAAAATGTATATGTTTTCATATTTGTATGCAAAGAGAGAAAGTGGTGTAATATTCTCATTAATGAAGTAGATCAAACTTACCTGAGGTATTGAATTGTTTATCATCTTCATAGTTAAGTATGTACAGAACAAAACCCAGCGTCTCAGTATGGTCAACCCGACGTCGCAGTATGCTCACCCCCACATCACAGTATGGTCACCCCCACATCACAGTATGCTCACCCTGGCATCTTGGTATGGTCACCCCGACGTCGCAGTATGCTCACCCCCACATCACAGTATGCTCACCCTGGCATCTTGGTATGGTCACCCTGACTGCTCAGTATGGTCACCCTGACGTCCCAGTATGGTCAACCCGACGTCTTGGTATGGTCACATTATTGCAAATATTTTTTTAGATGCGTTCAGGTTGTTATATTACATGTGCTTGTGATAGAAGTATTTTACAGCATCTTTCAATGTTACTGCCAGTAAGTCAACTCACCTACTTAGATCTTCCCTGCATGAAGCACAGGGCTTCATAAATTATACATTTGGAAACTTTCTTTCGTTCAAACTGGCATGAACATTGAAAATATCCTGTTTAAGGAGGCTCCACCCTTTCGCAATTAGCCAGCAGAATTCAATGAAAGTTTCACATGATGGTTATGTCACTATGTAGAGATGATTTTATGAAAATCTAAGCATTCCGAAAAAATGATTTTTGACAAATTCAATTCTTTCACATTGTTTGAGCGTGTGACATTGTTCAAAACTATAACAACAATAAAATAATGGAAAGAAACATTGCTCACAACCCTACAAATATTTTATTTATCATAAAATATCTACAACATGTTACAAAAAGCATTTTTTTTTCAAACTATATGGATAAAAGTTACTAAATACAAGCCAAAAGCAAACAGGACACATAGTTTCATACAAAAAGAGAGAAAAATTGAACCAAATACACACAAAGTCTTTATAATTAATTTATTTTACATTTTACAATTATTTTGATCCTGATGAGAGTTGTCTACCTTGAAAAAAATCGAAACTTTTTGCAGAGGGATAGAATTTATACAATGACACTTATTTTCTTTACTACACAAAAACGACAGAAATGAATTAACTTACTATATTTATTTGTCAATTTACTGTTCTTTTATGGAACAAAATTACTCTCAATCATGTACACTTTGGACATCATTCCATAGCCTGTTTACGCATGGTATATTAACATGTCAGGTACATATATGTAACCATAGGCTATCGCATGGTATGCCGTTATTACGTGCACTCACATGCACTTGCATTTTATAGGAATCTTGATATTTTACAAACCACTATTTTCACAGAGTTATTGTAATTGCCATTGTGAACCGATTTATCTGACAGAGTGTAAATCGCTCGACAACAAAAGTTGTAGCGACCAAGAGCTTGTGAACTACTGTTAGCACGGGATACGTACTGAGGTTGGTAAACAAAACACATCAGTCGGCATTCCATGCTATTCATATACAACCTTCTTGAAGTCGTCTGATCATATGTCAGTGTTGGCCGTGAGTTAATCAATGTCTTTGTATCATAAGCTTTATTTCTGAAGTACGTGTGATAACACATTTCCAAGTTAAGTCTCGATATCGGGTGTTGACATATCATCGTCACGCACGTGTACTATTGTTTACCCGGTGTTTCTATAATTTACACTACGGTAATGGAATGCGCGATACGCAATACGGAAATGACGACAAGATAATACGACAAGAAAAACATGTGTATTACGAGGGGTGGAAAGCCCTTAATATGCATATTTTCATTCTCAATTTTGAGTTTTTTTGTGATCTAAATATAGTTGTTCCTTGTACATACAGTATTGAAGAGCCTGTGAAACATCCTTACAACACCTATATGTTTGCTTGCCTCACTTGAAGCAAGGCGAGAGGAGGAGCATAGAAATGTCATTGATCCCATATACATGACGTCATAGCCCTATGAAAGAAAAAATATTTTATATGGAAGTACAATGGCGATACAACATTGACGCAGTAGAGCCAAAACTGAAAAATACATTACAAACTTTTTGACATTTTTCTCCATTTCTGGACTATTTTTCACCCATATTCACCACGGTCCAAGTTTGTGAAGTATAAAAGTTCGCCATTGAATCAGTATGTGTGCTAGCATGTATCAGGTTTAGATGGTGATTCATAAGGACCATTAAGTTGTGTGTGTGAATACACAGGTGACCTTTAGGTGAACTGACACCAGCTCGGGTGTATGCCCTTTTTCTTTTGCGAAAGAACACAAATTTGATGTTATAACAATGGGCAATTACTATTGATATTAATTCATATTTACAGTCATGTTTTGTTAGTTGCCATTGATGAGATTTTCTACACATCAGCATTATCACTATATATTATGTCACTTAAGGTAATCAGTACCACTGTACAAGTCACATTTAAAAAGTGCTATTTTTTTTCTTGGAGTATTCTCCCTTGAATGTGAAAGATAAAGCAACCTCAAGGAGTTACTTCCCTTGGCAAGGCATTCATCTCATAATTTCGTTTTGACACTAGAATTTAAATTCACAGATAGAAACATTTGCAAAGTATAGGATTGGTAGTGAAAAAGTCTGGGATTTCTGTGTATTTTTGTTTGGTTTTGAGTACTTATGTGAAAATACTTTACAAATGTTTCATAAAAGTGTTCAGGATGGTACTTTTTACCTTAAAGACTTGCAAGGAGAAGGTGTGTTGAGGTATAATTATGGTCTTAAGCAAATCATGAAAAGCTGTATAGTGCTAGTTCTTTAAAGTCTCCTTGAGGACTGGTTCTTGTTTATTTTAAAATGTCTGACCTATGCTGTCAGGAAGGGAAAATACACACTGAGTTTTGGTAAAATGCTTAAGATATAATTAAGGACTTAAGATACTTTCCCCTTATTTATGGTTCATAGATCCTTACAAGCTGTGCTTGTATTGTGATGATTGTTTCATCTTTTTTCATCTTTTTGTTCGTTTTAAGTTTGTTATTTTATTTAGTTTGTTCATTTATGTTACTGTTTCCATGTTTTCTTTCCCTTAACCAAATTACTAATTCTGAAATGAGATTGCTTCTGTGATATTATTATCATTTGTTTGTCGTATTTTGTTTACAGTTGGTATACACACATATATACATCCTGTCATTTGTCTACTCATTTACTGCTGCTGGTTCGGCTATAAAATTTCATGAAAAAATACAAATATGTTTTTTTTTTTTTTTAACCCTGTACGAATTTTATAGAATTTTAAATTCCAACTTCCAGGAGAAATATGTAATCAATTCATCAAGAAACTACTACCATTTAATAAAGGCACCAAAGAAAGTTAAGTGGTCATATAAGACCTTTTATGTGGTCAAAAAGTGTCTTTGTGTGGTTAAGGAGTCTTGTGTGGCCATGCATGTAAGGGTCTTTGGTCAAGGAACCCAAGGAACGATTCCTCTGTGGTCTAGGGATGACATTTGGGGTATGTTCTTTTATGCTGAACAACCGGTACGTCCGTTTTTAAATGTAACATTTTTGGGTAAAAATCCTAACGGACCTGCAAAATTAAAAATGTCGAGGCTCGCCTGAAAGCAGCATCAGATTACTGGGTCCGTCCTTATTTCATAAATAACTCTGGTCCAACCGATTCAACCATTTAAACTTTTTTACTTTAAACATATTTATTGCCAATACAATTGAACAAGGGATTGGGCACAGGTT
Organism: Mizuhopecten yessoensis; assembly: GCF_002113885.1. NCBI lineage: Eukaryota > Metazoa > Mollusca > Bivalvia > Pectinida > Pectinidae > Mizuhopecten > Mizuhopecten yessoensis. The sequence continues at coordinate 656,274 of NW_018480050.1, read as the reverse complement.
ATTACAACTTATCACAGCCTTCTCCCGTCATACATTTACAATTACATGTCAACAATGATAATAGGCACAAACATGAAGTAGAAATACACAACTTTAAAAAAGCACCGTTCAAAATCTTTTGCTGGATTTGATGAAGTGATGCACATGTCTAAAAACGTAAGAGTTAATGTCCACCGAAAGATCTGAACTGCCTAACAAAAGAATCTCTAAATTTAAATCTATACCTAAGGGATTCAAATTTTGAAACAAAATACGCCTTTCATTGCTAAAAAGTTGACACCCAAAGAAAAAGTGAAAGGCATTCTCACGTGGATGTCCACATATGCAAAATGGACTTTCGACAAGAAGGGAACTACAATTGTGCCTCAGTTTAGTATGTATAATATTTAATTTACGTTCTCTAAAACTGAAGTAGATAGGAGGGGATGGTTGTAGTAGATGTAAAATAAGGGTACTCAACCTCAATCCAGTCTCAATATTGAGGTAGGACTGAGGTAGGATTGAGGTAAGATTGAGACACGATTGAGGTAGGATTGAGGTAAGATTGAGGTTCGATGGAGGTAGGATTGAGGTAAGATTGAGGTTCAATGGAGGTAATATTGAGGTAGGATTGAGGTTAGATTGAGGTTCGATGGAGGTAAGTTTGAGACACAATTGAGGTAGGATTGAGTTTCGATGGAGGTAGGATTGAGGTAAGATTGAGGTTCGATGGAGGTAAGATTGAGGTTTGATTGAGGTAGGATTGAGGTAAGATTGAGGTTCGATTGAGGTAGGATTGAGGCTCGATCGAGTTTACAAATACTGCGTTAAAACGATTCATTGAAAGTGATCATTTATACTTTCCTAGATCGCTTTGTCGATGGGTCACTTTCTCTGTCTTGTTAACTGTAGGACATTATACCATAATTATAGTCAGTATCTGTGGTCATTCAGACACAAGGTCATCCATCCAGATGGACATCATGTAAAAGTTTAAATGACCACACAAAGGTCAGTGTTGATATTAGTCAGAATATTCTATATGCTGATCATTACCAACATATATATTCCTGACACTAATGAGCACATTCTCGTCAAAGGTTTAAAAACTTTATCAATAGTTTTGATACAAGGCGATTATATAGATACATTATACAAAATCTAACAAGTCATATTAACCATGGAAAGTTTGGGGTCGAATCGACCTATTCTATTATAAATTCAACAATTCCAAAATGAAGTTTCAGTTCGAATTGACCTGTCCACGCGCATCACTCTGAATCGAAGATGATTCGCTGGAACTGTTCGCGCATGTAGTGTCTAACCCGAAAGATTTCCTGACAATACTGGTCTATATGAATGTATGTGGATTAAACAGGCTCAGTAGAGTGTTTATAGTAGTAAGAGGGGCGTTTGACATGCTACACTGACCAACAGTCAGATAGTTGATGCTTTGAAAACACAAAGAGAGACTAAGTTGTTCGTTCAAGTTAATGCTTGCAATTAATAGTTAATTTTTTTGTTGATTTCATACGGTTTATTTGTTACATTCAATGCTAGCTGCTACTCATATTATTTCTAAATTACTTTTCTTCCCTTTTTGTGACATTACATTAAAACCCCTCATCTACCAAGGATGATTTTGACCAAGTTTGAAAAAAATCCATTCTTTGGTTCTTGAGAAGAAGTTGAAAATGTAAACTTGGAAAGCCATCAGAATAGGTCACTTGAGCAAAGCTCTGATGACCTAAAAACATAGAAAAGATGACAGGCATGAACCAAAAACGACTTATCAATGCAGTGAATGTGGACGACAATTTCTTAACGAACATTCACACAGGAGACATTTCATTCAGTTGTCGTGTGATGTGTGTGGGAAATCGTTCAAGAGAGCAGACAATTTACGGCGTCACATCAAATTCTTCCATAAGAATGGCGAAGTACAAAAATCAGCATGTAACGATTGTGGCAAGACATAAACCACAAAACAGAGCCTAAAAACACATCGCAAGAAATGTCATGAGCAAACGGCGTCTGCAATTCAATCATCGACTCACCGGGTTCTATCGTCGATAGCAGGGTCGTCACACGTTCAGTCGCCAGAGCCGGACGTTGAGCCGCCGCACGCTCAGTCGCTGGAGTCGTCACCGATAGCGGGGCCGTCGCACGTTCAGTCACCGGATGTGGAGGCGCCGCGTGCTCAGCCGCTGGAGTCGTCATCGATAGCGGGGCCGTCACACGTTCAGTCGTCGGAGCCGCCGCACGCTTACTCGCCGGTGGTGGCGGAGCCGCCGCAGTCGTCACCGAAACCACCGACAAGAAACCAGGAAGGTAGCGGACAACATCATAATGGCACACATCAGTTTTCAGACGAAAGCAGTCTTAATGGATCTGAAAATGTGAGGAGTATTTATCCTAATGACAACGATCGTATAGACTGGTTGACATTTTTTCGAATACTCGAGAAGAAATATTGGACCATTTAAAACAGTCGTGTGAGATTTCAAATGGAATGAAGTGGTACCTGTGCATTCAGTTCGAATTCGAAAAGACAGACAAGGATGGTAACGTTCAACAACCGTTTCCACATTTTAGAAGTAATAACTATATTTATACAGCTAGTGAACTTGTTCCCGATATTGATTTAAACGCTTCATTTCAGAAAATGTTTGCCTCAGTCGAGGAATATATTCATAAAGGATCTAGATGGATTTTAAAAACAATACTGAAATTGAACGTAAGTATCGTAGACTACTCACCTCTATCTGGTTCTTCATACATACCTTCCCCGCCCACTTTTAGGAAGCATGGAATAGTCAACATCATAAACAACGATCACAAATGTTTTTATGTGGTCCGTTTTGGCTTCACTCCATCCGATTCACGACTTTTCCGAGCGCTTGTCTTATACGTCGGGTACGAAAACGACCTTGACATGACTGATATCACTTATCCCGTCTCCTTAACTCAGATTAACTCAGATTAACAAAACGACATTTCGGTCAACGTTTTCGGGTATGAGAATAATGAGATCTTTCCTTTGTACATCACGAAAAAATAGACAAGCAAGTCACAGGGTCAATTTACTTTACCTTCGGAAAAACAATTATACCCATTATTTTCTCATTCCAAATGTACACGCTTTCTTGTCGAGAACAAAGAAGTGTCGCAATAAAACCTACTTTTGTCATCACTGCCTTCAAGGTTTCATTCGAGAAGATATATTGCAGAGGCATATCGAGTACTGCTCTAAACACGGCCCTCAACATGTGGAATTTCCCGATGAAAAACACAGTGATTAGGAGTTCAAATATTTTGCAAAACAACTCCAAGTTCCCTTTGTATTTAGGCAGATTTCGAGACCTTTGCACACAAAAATGAGCACGTGCCTTCCCAATCCTAAATCTTCTAGTACCACAAAAACACGAAATTCGAACCATGCAGTTTGGGTTATCAAGTCGTTTGTGGCAACGGCAGGTATACCAAATCTCCAGTCATTTATAGAGGTCCCAATATCAGCAAAACAAATCAGAGCTATTTTAAGGGATCACATAGAACCATTAAACATGTCAAATGAAGACGAGCGAGTGTTTCAGTCTAGTTACAAATGTACCCTTTTACCGAGCCATGCCAGAAAGTGCGCGATCATTGTCACATGACCGGAAAATTTCTCGGGAAAGCACACAACGAATGTAACCTTAACTTTAAATATCCCTCTTTTGTTCCAGTCATATTTCATAACCTAAAAGGATTTGACGCCCACATTCTATGCAAAAGCGTAGGTTTACTTAAAGACCACAACATTACCATCTTCGCTAGCCAGGTGTTCGCTTCGTATAAACTCGCACATTTCACAAAAAGACTACGATCATACACAAAACGTTTTGGAGGGAATTAAACATTCGAGATTTGGGCATGCTGCTCTTAGCCGACGTGTTTGAAAATTTCCGAGTCATATGTTTAAATTACTATATTTACATTCTGTGTTGCATTTGCCTATATGTTGTTAGTAAACCAAATTCCATATATGAGACTGTGTACTGCAATTTACAGTGATTCGATCAGTGTAGGAATACAGCTCCAGGTGTCCTAGGTAAACAAACATGGCCACCAGATACTTTCGGTATCAATAGGCCTATAGTCGGAGAACTTTCTGGGTTCGTTAGCATTAAGCTGAAGCAATGTAGGTCATCGCAAAAAATAAAACAACTTGACAAATTATGGCAATATAAATTTATTATAAGATGTGTAGGTACAACAAAATTATTGTAAGCGCCATTCTAGATACGAAATTAATAAGTTTATCAACGTCATCACACAGGGGCTCGGTTTCGAGATTTTGAGTTATGCATAACATCACTGAATAACCACAACACTAAAATTCACCATTTATAAAACCTTTTAAAAGTCGAGGGTAAAAACCATTTTAAATGTTGTGGTTCTTCAGTGATGTCATTAATTACTCAAAGTCACGAAACCGCAAGTTATGCAATTATTAACAATTTTTCAACACATACACACTCATATGAAATATATAATAAAGTTAAGTTCGTGTTCAAACCATTTTATGTGCGTGTAGTTTGCAATGACACGAGGGGCTATATTATTTCTTCTGGAACTTACTGACGTCACTGATATGATAAGCGGGAAATTCAAACGTATTTTTGCTGCAGTTAGTATACAATACAAACTATATAAATGTAAATATAAGCATTGAACTGTTACCAGATGCAGTATCCAGTCGATATGAATGCAATTTGGGTGACAGGTGAATATTTATCTGCCACTCAAATTGCGTTCATATCGACTGTATACTGCATCTGGTAACAGTTCAATACTTAAATGGGCTAGACGCTGCCCACTTTTACACCGTCCCCGGACTGGCACGGCAGGCAGCTCTAAAAGTGACGGGTGTTCGCTTGGAATTACTCACAGACCCAGACATGTATCTTTTCTTTGAAAACGGAGTTCGCGGTAATATTTCAATGCTTTCTAATAAGTATGCAAAAGCCAACAATCCCTACATCCCCGAATCCCATGATCCCTCCCATCCAGACTCGTATATCATGTATACAAATTGTAATAATCTATACGGCAAAGCCATGACAGAACTATTACCGGTTGGCGAGTTTCGTTGGGTAGAAGACGTCGATAACTTTGACATGTACTGTCGATACCTAAAGACGGCAACGTAGGAAATATCCTCGAAGTCGATCTAGAGGTGAACGAGAGAGATCACGAATTTATGAGCGATTTCCCTTTGGCTCCCGAACGTAAAATTGTATCGGACGAGGAGTTATCTCCCACAAGCAAAGCACTGTGAGAAAGCTAAACCCGAGCAGTAAACAGACGGAATCTGGACTATATGGTCGTGTAAAAACAGAAAAACTAATTCCTAATATTGAAAACAAGACAAAATACATATGTCACTATAGAAACCTATCTAGGTCTGACAGTTACAAACGTCCACAGAGTGTTAGAATTTAGACAAGTGCCGTGGTTAAAGAAATATATCCACTTTAATAACACAAAAAGAATGCTGTCCAAGAACGATTTTGAAAAAGTTTTTTTTTTAAATTGATGTACAACTCCGTATTTGGCAAAACCGTACATATTAAACTCGCCTATACGACAAAAAACCCTAAAAAGGTATTGCGCAAAACCATCTTTCCAAAGATTTACCATTTTCAATGAGGAGTTGACGGATGTAGAAAACGCCAAAGTAAGGTTAGTTTTAAACAAACCCGTCTACGTTGGTCAAGCTATCTTAGATTTATCGAAATGTATCATGTACGAGTACAACAACTTGATATCTCAAACCAAAATATGAAGACGGGATTAAGTTATTATTCACAGACACCGACAGTTTTTGTTACTTTGTTTTGTGATGACATATTTGTCGATATGTTGCAAGATAGACACTTATTTGACTTGGCTAATTATCCAATAGAACACTTCTGTTACGATTCAACCAAGAAAAAGATACTCGAAACAGCTGGCAAGCCTATCGCAGAGTTATAGGACTCCGCGCTAATAATTAGATTTAGCCGCATTTGCATTCAAATATTGAGGCAGGGTTGAGGCTGAGTACCCTCACTTTACATCTACTGGTTGTGCATTTGAAGTAAGAAAGTTTTTAAATAAATGTATAGAAGGCAACGATCGTACTGATATATATATCGAGTTCCAGCTACGAAGAATGGAAGGCATAAAGGAAAGATTTGTAAGAGAAAGCCCAAAATAGAGGAACTCTATAATCACTGTTATTTCTAAGAGTATACCTGTTATTTTCTGCAATAGTGGGTGACAGGAGATCGTTTCATAATCTGGAGTTAAGTTGTTTTGCATTTTAACAGTTGGAGTTTTCTCGGTTTTCGAAGATGAGAAAGAGTTTCTAAACCTGTTTCAAAATGTAAATCTTCGATACGGGCATAATTATGAAGGAAGGCCGGATATAATTCGAGCAACTTCTCTTTGGGCTTTCTCTAACTTTTCTGATTCAAATTTGGTCAGGTAGCAACTGTTGTGTGGTCAGGAGTTTGCTTCCGTCGTCAATAAGGACTTCTGTGGTCAAGTTAAAAATCGTGTGTGGTTGAGTTAAGGCTCTTGGTATGGTGTTTTTTGCGAACACGTAAAGACTATTTCTGTGGTCAATTATACGTGCCTTTTGTGGTCAATCAAACACATTTATATGGTCAAGTAAAGGCGCACATAAAAGGCTTTGTGTTGTCATATAGGAACTTGTCAATAATGTATATTTTGTCCTCAAATACGGACTCTTGTAAAAATGATGTTGACGTAGTCTAGTAAGGAATAGCCTAGTCTAGAAACGGCTTCACCGTGATCAGTAAACAACATACGTGTTCATGACAGGAATTGGTATGGTAACGATTATTCTGTGGTCAGGAGTATTGCGAGGTCAGGTAAGGAGTCTTGTGTAATCAAATACGGACGTTTCTCAGGTCAATTTGATTAAGATCGCGTGTGTGGCCTGAGTTATGACTTATCTGTGGTCAAGTACACACTTAGTATTCTGATGTGGTCAAATAAAGAGTTTTGTGTGGTCAGAAATGAAACTTTTTTGGTCAAGGGAGGACTGCTGTTTGGTCAAATAAGGAAGTCCGTCTAATGACGTAAAGACTTTTAATCATATGAGTAACGTGTTATGTAGTGTCATAAAGCCATCACATAAATAAGTGTGTAATTTCACTCAGGAAATGACTTCACAATCGAATAGGAACATTCAATGTGACGTCACATCATTGTGAAGCGGACGCAGTTTTCATCGTTTCAGAGGCGACCAAATGCAAAATATTCGTTTCAGATCACAATTATACAGTTTATTTTACTTTGTATGATAAAAATAATCCGTCATTCTTATTACGTTTGAAGTTTTTGTGATAAAAAAACTCCTTTTTTGGTACAAGATACAAGAAACATTATTTAAAGTCGCATACATGTAAAAAAAGGAACATTAACTCTTGATAACTATTATTACGATAAACATATGTTAAATAACAATAACACATTATATTACAAGTAAAGGGAGATAATCACATATATTAATAAAAAGCAGTAATAATTACCAGGTTTCTAAGGGATTGGTATTCTCCTACCTACAAAGGCCCCTAGGATATGACCCTTTTGAAACAATACATTCTTACAGTAAATTCTTTTTTACGTGGTCAAGTAAAGATGTGTATCTAAAACAAGTACTCTAGTCCAATACGGACGACTCGACCATTATCGCAGTAATACCCTTTATGGCGCGAGCTAGTCCAATACGGACGACTCGACCATTATCAGTAATACCCTTTATGTGGCGAGCTAGTCCAATACCCTTTATGTGGCGAGCTAGTCCAATACGGACGACTCGACCAGTATCGCATTAATACCCTTTATGTGGCGAGCAAGATCAGATTTGGGTCATGAAATGGGTCTTGTTAAACATTTGACTGTTTTGCAATCAAATAAATACTCTTTTATGGACTGTTGTTAGTAGCCCGAGTTTCCTCTGGCCCCTATCTGTCAAAATGTCTAAGTCTGGTGCCAGGGGCAGAGGAAACTTATGCTATATTGTTAGCAAGTATTTATTTAATTCTCAATAGTTAAATCAGTAAAAGCACCCATAGCTGTCAACCCTTCCTCATTAGGAGGGAGACTCCCTCATTTTGACCAAAATGTACCAATCTCCCTCGAAACCCCCTCATTCAAGTCCAAACATAAACAAACTCAAAATCTGCATCCTGTGGTTTAATGATATAGTTACATTTTGTACTGCAGTATGGGTTTGATGATCGTAATAGGTGTGTCTGAATCAAATGAATGCTTTTTGAAGTTATTTTGATGCATAAAAAGGGAAAGGTAAATTGAGCAAAGCAATTTCAGTTTCACACTTTCTCCCTCTTTGGAAATGTGGATTGAGGGAGATCTCCCTCATTAGAGGTTTCAGAGGTTGACACTTATCCGCATCAATCAATCAGAGTTGTCTACCTTCCTCCAATCACCTAGAGGTATTTTTCCAACGCATTGGATAGAAAATTGTAATGCCGTTTGTTAGTCTGTCTGAAATGATCTGGCCAACGATTTTAATTCCTGTTCACTGGTGAAAGCGTTTTAGGTCAAGGTCATTACGTACCTGTGTACGTTGTGTTGTGACTGGTATTGCTGACTGGTATCTCGCTTAGAATTGTCTGTTTTCATAAATGTATCGTTACGGTCATCCTCGATATCCCAGGGGATACGCTCACTTTTGCTCTCCGCATCCCTTGAATATGACATAGCAAAGTTGAAGTAATGCGGCTAGCTATTTGATTGGTCGCAGGTTTCAAAAATCTGACCAATTGCTAGGCTGATGCATGTCCTTACATCCAAGATTACAGATGAGCAACACCCGACTTAAAAGCTAGTCAATTTTACCGTTACGCGATCGATAGATTTTTTTGATGTACATCAACGGATCTTGTAAGATGATTTTCTCGTCTCATGCATAATGTGTTGCGCACTGAACCTTCGATTTTACTATGATATATTCCACGGGTGCAGAGAGCAAAAGTGAACGTAACCCCAGGAGTATCGAGGGTGTGTTACGGCAAAAGTGAACGTAACCCCAGGGTTATCGAGGGTGTGTTACGGCATAAGTGAAAATAACCCTAGGGTTATCGAGGGTGTGTTACGGCAAAAGTGAACGTAACCCCAGGGTTATCGAGGGTGTGTTACGGCAAAAGTGAACGTAACCCCAGGGTTATCGAGGGTGTGTTACGGCAAAAGTGAACGTAACCCCAGGGTTATCGAGGGTGTGTTACGGCATAAGTGAACGTAACCCCAGGGTTATCGAGGGTGTGTTACGGCAAAAGTGAACGTAACCCCAGGGTTATCGAGGGTGTGTTACGGCATAAATGAACGTAACCCCAGGGTTATCGATGGCGTGTTACGGCATAAGTGAACGTAACCCCAGGAGTATCGAGGGTGTGTTACGGTAAGTGAACGTAACCCCAGGGTTATCGATGGCGTGTTACGGCATAAGTGAACGTAACCGCTGGAGTATCGAGGGTGTGTTACGGCATAAGAGAACGTAACCCCAGGAGTATCGAGGGTGTGTTACGGTAAGTGAACATAACCCTGGAGTATCGATGGTGTGTTACGGTAAGTGAACATAACCCCAGGGTTATCGAGGGTGTGTTACGGCATAAGTGAACGTAACCCCAGGAGTATCGAGGGTGTGATACGGCATAAGTGAACGTAACCCCAGGAGTATCGATGGTGTGTTACGGTAAAACGTAACCCTTGGAGTATCGAGGGTTTGCTACGGTGAATGAACATAACCCCAGAAGTATCGAGGGTGTGTTACGGTAAGTGAACATAACCCTGGAGTATCGAGGGTGTGTTACGGCATAAGTGAACGTAACCCCAGGAGTATCGAGGGTGTGTTACGGTAAGTGAACGTAACCCCAGAAGTATCGAGGGTGTGTTACGGCATAAGTGAACGTAATCCCACGAGTATCGAGGGTGTGTTACGGTATGTGAACGTAACCCCTGAAGTATCGATGGTGTGCTACGGTAAGTGAACATAACCCATGGAGTATCGAGGGTGTGTTACGGTAAGTGAACATAACCCCAGGAGTATCGAGGGTGTGTTACGGTAAAACGTAATCATGGGTTTCTTAAAGTTCAAACTACGTTTATAACTACGCTGAACTACGTCTCGTTACGTTAATACGTTTAACTAAGGTCACCTACGGTCGACTACAGTCAACTACGGTCATTTTCCACTACGGTCAACTACGTGAATGACCGGAAGATGTGACTGCAGCTTTAGTATACAGTTAAAGTATGGTTATGAGGGATATAGCAAGTTTCTGGTTCCCCGCGACCAGGGCTATTTTCCGAGGCGAATAACCATACTTTAACTGTTTTATTATATCGATATAAAAGCATCAATCTGACATTATACAATAAAAACATAATGAACAGTAAAAGAGAATTTTAATTTTAAAAGCATGAACACGAACAAATTGCAGAATTATAGTACAACAATATAACTTGGCAACAGTGGGGTCGCTGTCTAAATTTGGAGCCCCGCCTTCCTTGACGCTGATTGGTCCATAATTCGATCAAGCCACGCCCATCCTCTAAACTAATTTCCTGGGTTTTAGTTCTCCCAACTAACGCACCCTTTTTGTGAGCTTATTCCGTAATGTGGGGAATTCAGGGAAATAGCCAATTCTATGATAATACTTTCATATAGTGTAAAATAAGTAGATGTATAATAATTTAATCTAGGAAATCCCGGGGAGGTAGTGATACCGGAAACATATATATATATATATATATATATTTGTGTTATCGTAGAAAACAAGAGACAAAACCATGTGCGAATTGTGACTAATTATGACAGATTCGTTAGGATAGCGACTAAATGTGGCTATATTAGACATTAAAAATAAGACTATTTTAGTGTGAATAGCTTGTAAATCAGCACTTTATAATCATACAAGAGTACTGCGGGGCGCAAAAGGTTACGGGTGCTGCACTATTTATAGACTCGTTGCCTTTTCGGACAACCATCGAGCCGAAAGAGATCAGAGCCAGACTCTACTCTTAGCTCGGCAAAAAACTGTGACAACGCAAACTCTTTTCGGGTTATCTGATTCGGTTTAAAGAGCAACGGCCGCCCCGATTTATTTCGTTTATTAAGACTGAAACGTGCGTGGAAACATCAAACAGGAAAATTCAGCCCCGCATGCTACAGAGCGGGAGGTTCAGACCGGGAGTCCGCACCAGTAGCAGTAGTAGAAGCGTCAATAGTAGTCGAAGACTAATGGTATGACGTCGACAACGGTGAGTTAGTGAGCTACAGTCAACTACGTATACGGGACCATACAGTACTCGACTCCAAGACATTAAACGTATTAAGTTTGGTAGTCGTAGGTGAAATACAAAATATGCTACGGACAAATTCCATTGTCAAAATGGGCTATAACTCTGCATTGGGTGGGTTAAAATGCATCATTTGAGTACGTGACATGCCGCTGTCCGCCTTCCACGAAAGCGAAATAGCAAGGAAACTGGCCATGACTTCTGACTAAATGCAGTGCACATACAGAGCGCAAGGAAACGTCAAACCCATAATACGCCCAGTCATATTACCCTTCACAGTTGATGTTGTGATTCGAGCACGTTTAGTTTAAACATATTTTATTGTACAAATATACAAATGGATCGGAAAACAAGTTGTTACAACTTAATAGAGTCCTCACCTCAATACATATAGTAAAAATAGTGTATATGTATTTGTGGAAAGGGAAAAAGAAAGGTTGTGGAAGGAAATGTGGGGTGGGAGGGGGTTGGGGTGATGGAGGGGAGGGGTGTTACCTAGAAAAGTAAACGTGTAAACGTGTAAACTGAGAAATCGATCCGCATTTGAATAAATTATAAATTATACAGATTTCATGACATGCATCCTGGTAGAGTTATTTCAAAATGAACAGAATCAATGTAACAAATAAATCAGGCAAAATAATGAAATAAAATTTCATAAACACATATAACAACTTACACATAAATAAAAATAGAAAAGTAATTATAACTATCAAAACCTATTGCTGGATTTGATGTAATGTTGCACATGTCTAAAGATACTTATGTTGTTTTCTACCGAAAGTTGACTATTTCCAAACAAAACTAGTTCTAAATTAAAATCAACATGCAAGGCATTCAAATTTAGGAGCAGGGTATGTCTTTCGTTGTTAAAAAGTAAGCACTCACAAAAAAAGTGAAAGGCATTTTCACAGGGATGGCATCAATAACGAACTGGACTATCAAAGTTTAGTATGAAAAATGTTTAATTTACGTTTACAGAAACCCAAGTATATTGGTGGAGGAGATTGTACATTTGAAGTTAACGAGTTTTTAAAAGAATGTAATGAGGTCAATGATCGTACTGAAAGGTCCAATGAATTCCAACCGCGAAGAGTTGAAGGTATAAAAGATGAATTTGTTAGAGAAAGCCTGAAAGGACGACTTCTATAATCATCATTGTTTCTAAGGGTATAACGGTTATTTTCTGCAACGGAAGATGGCAATAGAGAATTTAAATAGTCTGGAGATAATTTGTTGTGCATTTTATACANTCTCTAACATTTCTGTTTCATAAGTTGTACAACCATCCCACAATTCACAAGCATATTCTAAAACTGGTAAAATAAATGATTTATAAATCTTTAAAAGATTATCACGATTTAATAAGTATTTTAGTCTACGTAAGACGTTGACTTTTTTCATAACTGAAGTATATATTGCACAAATATGATCCCCCCATTTTGCACTTGAAATAAAAATTACACCTTAATGTTTATGATGATCAGTAAAGTTTAAAAATTCGCCATTAAATTCTAATTGTAAATCTTCATCAATTTCAACCAAGTTTGAAACAAAAATTACCTCAGTTTTTTCCAGATTGAATGTTACTAACCAAGTTTGGGACCATGCTTTAAGAGACTCGAGATCTCTATTCATAACCGTTTGGATTTCTAGACATGAAGAGGATGATTTTAACAAAGAAGTATCGTCTGCAAAAAGACGAGAGATTGATTCAAACACATCAGCAATATCATTAATATAGATAAGAAACAAAAGAGGTCCAAGAATCGAACCCCGAGGAACACCTGCTTCAATGAACCCTAAGTCGGAGTAAGAAGAATTCAAAAAGACTCTCTGGTACCTCTGAAATAGGTAATTTTCCAACCAATGATACAATTCCCCTGAAATTCCATAAGATTTTAACTTAATCATCAAACCCTTATGCCAAACCCTATCAAAAACCTTAGAAATATAGCAGAATACCATACATACATGGTTTTCTTCTTCTAGAGCAATACAGATGTTATGATAAATTTCAATGAGCTGATATACAGTAGAATGACCAGGCAAAAAAACAGACTGGTGCTTATAAAAAAGTGAGTTTTCAATAAAATAATTATGCAAGTATTTGAAAATTACCCTCTCAAACACTTTTCCAAATGTAGATAATAAAGAAATTGGCCTGTAGTTAGAGGGAGAATGCCTGTCACCTTTTTTAAACAGTGGCATAACTTTGGCTGTTTTCCAAGAGATTGGGTAAACACCAGACGATTAAGACTTATCAAAAATTATTTCAAGGGAAACACAAACTGTTCCTGCTGTGTTTCTGAGCATATGGTGACTGATTCCATCCTCACCCGAGGCCTTACCAAGCTTCAATATCTGTAAAATATCTCGTATTTCATTATTATTGACTCTAATGTACCTAAGACTCTTGTCGGTTTTTGGCTCGATGAGAGGAACCGCAGTATTTCTGTCATCTACACGAGTTATATTACAAAAATAGTTATTTAATAAATTAGCCTTGTCTTCATCACTAGTAACGACATTGTCAGAAACAGGATCTACAAGAGTAGGTATAGATTGTGTAGTACCAGACGATTGCATTAACCTTTTGATGAGTCTCCAATAAGCTTTTGGATCAGAGGACGAGCACTCTTCAATAATACCATGAACATGTTTGGCTGACCTCGCAATTTCATGCAACTTATCTCTAATTTTATTGATTTTCTTAATTCAGAGGTCATCCAAGGTTTATCATTAGGTCTCATAGTTACATCTTTTGGTGGAATACATATATTTGCAAATTTTAGGAACGTATCAGTAAAACAATTACAGGCAGCATCAACTGAATCACAATTTAAAAAAAAAGAAGGTACAATCATAATCAGAAATAAGATAATTAAATTTGTCAAAATCTGCCCGCTTATACAGCCAAACTTTTCGCTTAAAAATAGGTTTGACAATACAGGGAATATCAATGCAAGCAGTACAACCGTCATGGTCACTCAATGATTTGTCTATAGTTATAACAGAAGAATCAATACAAGAAAGCGAGTCGGTTAAAAGTATAGGATCAAGAAGACTAGATCGAGTCGGTCCAATACGAGTTAGTTCATTGATAACATTTGACATACTAAAGGAATTAATAATATCAAGAAAAACATGGTTACGTGATGCAGTTAATAAGTCGACATTAAAATCACCCGTGATTAAAACATTTGGTGAAATATCTAGAGCATGGTTTAAAGACGTACGTAAATTTTCCCAAAAAGGTGAAACAGAATTTTCAGGTCTGTAGGCCGAACCAATAACCAATACAAAATTTGGTAGAGTGATTTTTAAACAAATAATCTCATCCTCTGGATATTCTAATTCCAGCAAACGGTCAACTTTTAAAATATTATTGATATAAACCAGAACACCACCACCAGCAACGTTTCTATCAAGTCGAAAAGGTACATGAAAACCAGTTATACATAAGTCATCTGTAGAGACCTGATCATCTAAATGAATTTCAGTTAAGCATATAATATCATATTCACCAGATATATCCTCTATGTAGTCCAATTTATTCCTAACACTTCGTATATTAATGTGAAATATTGAAAGCTCTCCACGCCCCGGGCCAGGATTGGACTCGATGTCCATATGCTGTAATAATAGTAAAAACAAGATTATAGAGAACTCAATATTTTTAAAGCAAGAAAAGATTAAAAGGTTTAAATGATAGATAAACCACGATATATATTACCAACCAAGGTCGAACACCCTTATAAATGAACCTAAACAAAAAGAGAACAACTTAAACGACTTCATCATACATCTGCGGTATGCCCTAGAATAAAAGGTACCGATCGGTATTCTGTGACACTAATACGAATTACCCATTGTCAAATACGTAACAGGTTTGACTGATAAAACAGCGAGTCGGTACCATCATTCCAGGACAACGTACAACCAGCAAAAGATCTTGACCAATAATATTTTACATGTGAATGAAATCATAATCATAATCCAGGAGAATAAGACAAAGTAAATGAACGGAAGAAGACGAGGACTAGGCATTACAAGAGTGATTGGGGTGGGTGGAGGGGATGTGTATGTGAGAGTGCAGAAAAGTAAGGGGTAAGGTCGAGTGATAGAGAGATAGGGGATCATGATATGGGTAGAAAGTAAGGTCCAGTAACATTTCAATGAGTAGTACAATAAACCAGCAACACAATGTTCAGTAATAACTGAGAATTGAACACAAAAACACTATGTACATATAGACAGAAGCAAAACGCTATCAAGATGAAAGATGTTTGCTTAGGGTTCATACACATGATACTTATATCTGTACGTCGGGGAATTATGGATGTCTAATGACAATATGAAAATATTTCATGTCGATGAATAAAATACAATATTAAATTAATACATTTTTTTTTTTTACAAAAAAGTAGAAAAAATACAAAAAATAAGGATATTACAACAAATATGCTAGTGTACATGTATAAGGTTTAATTTTTGAAAGCAAAAACATAGTACTCCACTACAGTTGTACACACAAGTTTATATCTAGGCACGTACATACATTAAACTTGGCAGGCTCACACCCACACCCACACACCCACACCTACATACACAACTGTGATAATTATGCTCGCATGTGATAGTGAATGCCTGCATACAAGCGCTTTTACGCACACACACATACAGGCACGCACGAATGCACGGACGAACTTATTGCACGCACACACCACACACAAGGGGATATATACACTGTGCATGTATACCATCACACACACATACACTAACATATGCATTATATACACCCCACTTCTTACTGAGACACTTACACGTGCAAACATCACCCCCCCCACCCCCCACCCCCCCGGAACCTCTCTTGTGTACTAGTTTCATAGTATAAATTGTCAAAAATCATGGCGGGTGTCTTTCCCAGCACAGTCAGCACAAGCGATAATCTTATCCACTATTCCATACTTTCAACTGATTCAATAGTTCATCATATCCAGTACTTCTTGGCTTTCTCCTTTACGTTCCAGGCCTCCTTAATACGTTTCCGCTGCGCTGTCCATGCCGGGAAAGACCCACTACATGACTCTTGGTAATTATTATAAATTTGGTATTTGAAGGTGTATATTCCCCTGCACACACACACACACACACACACACACCATACATACCTAGCCACATGCATGCGCATACATAATGAATCGTCGATTAAAAGGGAATTAAACTTCAATGCATTCACTAACATAAACAGTATTGTGTACAAGTCTGGTGATCTACACTAGCACTAGTCTGATAATCAAGCTGAGTTTCACTGATGTACACAAGAAAGTTATAACTGTATAGCATGATAACTAAACATATACTAATTATATATGATATATGCAATAAAATTGCAAACTAAATATTATCGCTCGCTCTTTATATGATTTCAAAACTTTACTATAATTTCGCACGCGCAGGTCATTTTACCTGACCCGCTTACATTTCATTAAGTACGCCATTTGCATAAACAGGTAAATAAATCACACACATATAAATGCACCCGACAGAGTCTATCCAGTAGTCGTAACCCATCATGCATTTAACAGTATACACTTAGGCCGTGACAAGGCTGTCGTATGTATGAAAAAAGTGTTCGGTCCCCTAATCCTTGAAACACCCTCGTGTTTGGCAACCAAAGAAATCAGCCCTCGGGTCGGAGATTTCTCTGTCACACCCTCAAGGTAGGAGAAGATTCTATTAATCAAAGTTACAATGTCTATTTAAGTTCTTTGGATAACGTGCTCCAAAGTTTGTTAAATATCAGGTCGATTTCCTATCCATTTTTTATTTTTGTCCTCCTGCACACAATAATTAAAATGATAGCC
The DNA here is from genome assembly GCF_002113885.1 of Mizuhopecten yessoensis. NCBI lineage: Eukaryota > Metazoa > Mollusca > Bivalvia > Pectinida > Pectinidae > Mizuhopecten > Mizuhopecten yessoensis. Next base: position 639,046 of record NW_018480050.1, on the reverse strand, counting down.
TGGGCGAGAGTTATACCACCAAAAACAATGACTGTCCAAACGAGCGTCTGTCTGTCCACCACGTCTGTAACAAAAAAATGAACATTACATAAATACAGGAGACAGCATATAAAACGGAACCTCGTTATTAACGTTTTTTTTTACAGTACATGGAAAACGACGGAGTGACCTGACATCCGTAAATTGCCGCCGCACATGTAGACTTGATTAAGATTTTATTATCACAACATTAATCCAGAAAGACTTGGCGAAGAAAATCATCGGGAAAAACGTTTTGAAATAGTGTAAATCAATATCTAACAAAAGAAAATCACCAGGGCAAATTTTCTGAAAATTTAGATTGGTAAACAATCAATAATAATAAAACACCGTAAAGACGTTCGATTTTGATATCGTATTGACGTTATAGGTTGCCGACATTTTGACCTGCATTCGTCGTCATGGGGCCATTGGAATATAGAGCGACTTCATGATTATAAACCGACATAACATGTTTACAGTGACGTTACACAAGTACAGTAACATAACACATTTAAAGTGATGTAAAAATGCCAATTGATGTAACACAAGTACAATAACGTTACATACAATGAATGATGTAAATTAACGTAACACATGTACAGTGACGTAACACAATTACAGTGACGCAACAAAAGTAAATTGGTGTAACACCTGTACAACGGAGCTACGTATGTGCAGTGACGCAAAACATGTGATTAATGACGTAACATTTGTGCGGTGATGTAACACCTGTACAGTGACGTAACATATGTAACGTGACGTGCATATATACAGTGACGTATTACATTTTCAGTGACGTGACACATATATGCATGTTACGATAATTTAGGATGACGTTTAGTCCAAATATCGTGTAATGAAAACTTGATCAATAAAAATATTGTGAAGGGCCTAAAATAGGTCCTTGACCTACTTTTATCACTCAAAGTGTACAGTGTTACATTTTCAAACAACTTCTTAAAAACGATGATATCAGATATATCAGATATAGTCTCAGTTCGAGTTACTTCTGGCCCTAACACCAGACTTCGACATTTTGACATATAGATGTCTGGTGTGGGTCCAGAGCTCACTGCTATATGAAAACGTGGAATTCTCCGACACCGATTGGTATCGTAGAATTATGAGCCCCCCCCGATACCAAACGGTGTCGGAGAATTCCACGTTTTCATATAGCAGCGCGCTCTGGCCCCACAGCAGGTGTTAGGGCCAGAGGAAACTCGGACTAATATAGTCTGTACATGAAGCTTTCCAGACAGTGGAATAATCAGTTACGCCAAGTCATATGGGATCATTTTTTTATTTTTTTTTATCAAAGACGCCATATGACAAGAAATATTTCTTTTTGGCTCTAGCTAGCTAGGACGCGGACTTTCAACCGAACTCAAATATATGATATTGGTATGATGTTACTGTGATACTAGTGCAAAAAAACCGACAATAATCAGGAGCAATCAGAATGCTGAAGCCTGCGACCATAGTCAGTTACTGACCACTTACCGGCGTATAAACCAGGCCTTTCTCCATGACGACTGATGTCCGGAATCACGTTCGAAGCTGACCTCTTGTGACGAGTACCGGAAGTCACCGCTGACGGAAGAAAGCTCCTGCATTCAGGGAAACCAGGAGGTGGTTTAGGAACATTCGCGAACGATTCGTTGATTACCATTGCCATTCCATATATAGAATGGAGTTCAACATGACAGTGCATTATCCACAGTCCTGGGTTGTCTGCCCTTATCCGTACTACAACATATCCGCCAGATGGCACAATTATTGTATCCTTTACCGGAGGTCGTTGTAGTTCCAAACCTGGAATATTTTCATTTGCCCACGAAGAATTCGTCCATTGTGCAGTATTGCAGAAGGTGTCATTACCAAACTTTTGTCCGAGGCATGTTATATCGGGATTATCTGCAGAAATCTGTCCATTTTCATCGTGAACCCCAAATCCGGTTTTCAAGACTTCGAATGAATGTCCGTGCATGTGAATGGGGTGTGCAAAGCCTCGCCCTTTGCCCATATCTAGAAACACCATCTGCACGATATCATTTTGGTCCAGAGTTAGAGAGTGCATACAACTACAAACCTTATCGGGTCCGCAGTCGGCATTCTCACACAGCTGGCGCGGATTTATTTCATCCATTTGAGTCAGACCCGAAACGTCTGGAAATTCAAACCGTTTTCCATTAACAGAACCAGGTCTCCAGGAAGTTCCAGGGAAAGCAAAATTGAGAAATACCTCTTTGAAACGGCCACCAGATGTATGAGTAGAATTTGACTGATGAGTTTGATTTGAGAAAGAGCCCGCTACATGCACTGGTGGACTGATGGAAGTGAGAGACGCTGACTTGATGTTGTTGAATGTGAAACAATCCATGTGTAATTTTGGAGGCATTTTTGATGATGGACAATTAAGAACACGGCAAGGGTTAGTACCAGAGCATTTCTTTTCTGTGGTGGTCGGATCCATGTCATGAGGGGCACCAGTATATTTTAAAATAGCTTCTGTTCTGTGGTTTGCGTCTGCCTCCAACGTTCTGGCACGTATCCAATAATTTTCTGTCACATTTAGCGTTGTCAACATGACGTCATATCTTTCACCCGGATATACGATCAAAGCATCCACTTCTATAGGTTCGATGTTATAACCATCTGATGCTACGGCAACGAGGGTATGGTTATCAACCGAAAACTGGAAAGGGTACACCATGCCAGCGTTGATGATCCGGAACCTGTAGACTCGTCCTGCTTCTACATCGAACACAGACAGTGGCGCCCCATTGTGGACGCCTATGTTCGGGTCGTGGTAGCGACCCCTACCATTGATGAGGCCAGAATGGAAGTTTAAACGACCAAATAAGGAACCATCCATTGATTTTGAAAATGGTATAGGGTACCTGTTGTAGTAATCACCATGGTACTGTTTCATTTCGGTTAATTCCGCGTCTCCGTAATGGTTCCAGTCTTGCATAGTAAGAATATGTTCCGGAATCATCAGAGGTTTTCGCGGACGGATTACAAACGCCCCGAATAGACCGTTACTTCGTTGGGGTCCGATATGTGAATGATACCAAAATGTACCGCTAGGCGTCGCTTTGAATTCGTACCGGAAACTCTGTCCAGGCATGATAGGGCATTGTGTGATGTAGGCGACCCCGTCCATCCAGGGAGTGTCCCTCTGAGGAAGGCCATGCCAGTGAATTGTCACCCCATCACTGGATAGCCGATTAATAACGTCAACGACAACTGTTTGGCCTTCGTATACAATCAGTGGGGGACCAGGCATGCTTCCATTGGCTACTGTTACCACACGTGGGATTTCGTAACCGTCCGCTGTTATAATTCCCTCAAGAGGTATACTGTTGGCTGTGGTAGGGTCCGTCTCGTTATAGCGGTAGATTTTTCCGCCCCACGGATATAATAAATCTATGTCCCTCATCATTGTTAATGTGTTTTCTATAACGAGGTCGAACTCGCATACGTCATCTGTGTATACGCATGCACTAGAAACAAGGCTTCCGTCAGCAATGACGAATATAAGTGTTGCCAGCAAAGACCAATGTCCTAAAAAACGAGAACCACTTATTATATCAAATTGCTTGTGACAATAATAGGTCCTAATTTCCCTTTTCTACCCCACCGTTAGCCTTTAAGTACTTTCAAGTTACCATTTATTTCATTTTTATGCGTAAAATATAAAAAAAATATGTGAATTTCCTTTTTTCAGTATCCTGAAGACCAAATGTTATATGCGTACTAAAACATCTATGATTCCATGTAAATAAGACCAAATTTTATATGCGGACTAAAACATCTATGATTCCATGTAGATAAGACCAAGTGTTATATGCGGACTAAAACATCTATGATTCCATGTAAATCAGACCAAATGTTATATGCGGACTAAAACATCTAAGATTTCATGTAAATAAGACCAAGTGTTATATGCGGACTAAAACATCTATGATTCCATGTAAATAAGACCAAATGTTATATGCGGACTAAAACATCTATGATTCCATGTAAATAAGACCAAATGTTATATGCGGACTAAAACATCTATGATTCCATGAAAATAAGAAGGCATCAGCAGGTACAATATAGTGGAAATTTATTTCCTACGAAACCTAAGAGAATATTTTCATATAATATATAGCTCTGATAAAAATGATAAACTGGTCTCTTTCAGATAAACGGCACATACTTTATGTCTTTGATAACACCACTTAAGGGATCTGAACAAAGAGAAGGCATTGAAATAAATAATGATAACTAAAAGATCGCTCAAGGGCAGATAACTCCTAAAAAAGGTTCGACAGCATTCGTGGATGTATCTTTGATTAAACACTAATTTCGCTTTTATTCTTTATGCAGCTATAGGTTAAAAACCGTTATGATCGATACCACGCATTAAATAAAGTGAGATATGCTGCCTTGTATGATGTGAAAAAGATGTATGTAACAGGACGAAGCCTAGGAACATGTCCCTATTTTGAGATGTACACACACTACGAAAACCTATTCGTATGTTGTAGAAGCTGTATTTCTAACTCATACAAAAATAATCCAACATTCATTTTACCCTGTATCAAATCAAGTGTCGCATGGTTCGCAAAATGATCTTAAACGGCTTTCGTCTTTAATATTTTATCACCCAACACCATCACACCATCACATAGCATACATAAATAAAGAAACGTATTTTCATCAGCTCTGAAGACCTATTTTACCATATATAACATTTTTTTTTTTATCGAAATATGAGGTTGGTTTTAGACACGAAGTAATGATTGTAGAGTCCGAAAACACAATAGTATATTTTGTAGCTTAAGTCACAGGTATATGCCTCGAAGACCATACACTTAATATACTTGAGTTTTTTTAAGTAAAACTAATTTGCATGATGTAATACTTACCATAACTTTAGTATGCATATACAATACCTACACCCATCTTTGTAGCCCAAAAACAAAAGATTCAAATATCCCTACCTCCCTACCGTGACGTAACCTCTATCTCGATGACAGAGCCACGGAGTGATCTCCCTTCCTCAAACCCCCTTTTATGGAGCCTAAAGGCAGCCAGGATGAGGAGGCAAGGGGAGGAATACAGGGTGGGACTCCATAAAGTTATGGTAAGTATTACATCATGAAAATTGGTTTTACTTCAAAAACCTCAATTTCATTTCAGTAATAATTACCATAACTTTAGTATGCGAATTCGTCTTACCGTAGTGGAGGCTTCGAATCCAGGCAGACCAGGCTGACGGAACAAACTCGAGACATGCTCAAGGTAGGGAAAAGGTTCAAGGAACCCCCCTAATAAAGCCCCGAAAGTAATTAAAAAATGGAAAACCTCCCCGTGAAACGAGCAGGTGTACCACCGTGGTGCCTGATAGCATACTATTTAAAATCACTGAATTACTGTGGAGGAACAGCCACAGACTGTGCAACCACCACCGGTCCAAGGGAATACAATCCATCAGAATGAGAGGCCAAGGACCGGAGATAAAAATCCGTGAAGGTAGTCTGTCCGCGCCAGAAAGCTGCGGACATGACCTCCTGAAAGGGGGACCCATTGAGGAGGGCCCATGACGCAGCAAGGGCCCTGATCTCATG
>NW_018480050.1:618172-631287 GCF_002113885.1 Mizuhopecten yessoensis | reverse complement strand
GGACCAAGGACCGAGCCTTGGGGTACACCGGCTTTGACATGCTTAAAAGTTGAATAAAAACCCTCTGTTGATACTCTCTGCTTTCTATCAGAAAGATAATTACTAAACCATTGTAATATTTTCCCTTTTATGCCATACGATTCCAATTTAAAAATAAACCCTCATGCCAAACTCTATCAAACGCCTTACTTACATCACAAAATACAAATCTGATTTCATTATTTTGATCCAAGTTATTTACAATAGTGTCATATATAGATAATAACTGGTTTACAGTCGAGTCTCTTGGTAAGAAGCCTGATTGGTGTTTCGTTATGATATCACATTCTTTCATATAATTAAACACATATTTAAAAATAACTTTTTCAACAATTTTGCTAAAACATGATGTAATAGATATTCTTAGCCATAAAGGCAGGATCAGTGAGAAGGGTAACGGCAGAGTAATTTCTGGACCACCGGAGGCAAGAGGGGTGAGAAGACAAGGCATGAATCTCACTCCTCCTTCGACCTGAGGCCAGGGCAATAAGGAATACCACCTTGTAGGTCACAAACTTCAAGGAGGCAGACGCTAAAAGCTCATAAGGTACCCGCATCAGCGATTCGAGCACCAGTGGCAAATTCCACTGCGGAGCCAACTGCCGGACCCTAGGCCTGTCCAACCCAAACCCCCTAATCAAGGCAGAAAGAGAGGAGGACGAGCCTACCTCCGACCTACCATGAACAGAGAGAACACTAGCAATGGCCGTGCGATAACCAGCGATAGTGCCAGGGGCAAGATTGCGGTCCCTAAACAGCCAAAGAAGGAAGTCCGCAATCACCTGGACAGTAGCCTTGATCGGATCAACCTTCCTGCCGACACACCAATCACAGTAAATCTTCCATCGTGACTGGTAGACGGCAGATGAGGAAGCCCTAATTGATCGAGCGATGCGATCTGACACGTCCCTAGAAAAGCCCGCCTGAGCGAGGCCTCCTGAGATAGCTTCCACGCGTGAAGGTGGAGGATCTCCGGACGAGAGTGCATCGTCCTGGAACGAGGCTGGCGAAGGAGGTTCGCTCTGAGAGGAAGAGCCAGGGGCTCTTCCACCAGAAGCGACAAAAGCTCCGGAAACCAAGGCTGCCTCGGCCACAGGGGCGCTATCAGGAGGAGGGAACACTGATGCTCCCGAAACTTCTGCAGCACCCTGCCCACCATGTTGAAGGGTGGGAATGCATATGCATGCATTCCCTCCCAATCCAGAGACAGAGCGTCCACGGCCCAAGCCCTTGGATCTGGTACCGGAGAGACAAACGTTGGCAACTGATTGTTCAGTGAAGTGGCGAACAGGTCTATGTGAGGCCTGTCCCACACCTGACAAATTCCCACGAAAATCGAGGGATTCAGTTGCCACTCTGTCAAAACCGGCTGGCGGCGCCTGGAAAGAGTATCCGCCAGAACATTCAACCTGCCTGGTAGATGCTTGACACAAATTGTCAACTGCATTTCCTGACATAGAAGCAGAATGCGGATAGCGAGGGCACACAGGGTGTGAGACCTGGTTCCCCCCTGTCTCTCCAGATACGCGACAACCGTAGTGTTGTCCGTAGCCACACAAACCACCTTGGAATGCAGGATCTCCCGAAAAGACTGCAGAGCCAACAGAACAGCCCTCATCTCGAGCACATTGCTGTGCTCCGAGAGCTGTTCCCCAGACCACTCCCCCGACTGGCAACGCCCGTCGAGATAAGCTCCCCACCCTGTCATGGATGCATCCGTGTACAGGGTCATAGTGGGAACTGGCTTGGACAAAGGAACCCCTCGGAGAACATTGTCCTGATGAGTCCACCAGCGTGCGTACTCCTTGACCGACTGGTTCAGAGGAAGCAAGGCTTCCCAATCCCTTGAAGAAGGGACCCAGTTTGCAAGGAGAAACATCTGGAGAGGCCTGATGTGGGGACCACATCGGCCAGGGCGTTGAGATATCCCAGAAAACTGAGAAACCAACGTACCTGGACTTGAGACCGGTCGATGAAGGTCAGAGCAAAAGCCCTGGCCTTCTCGAACTTCGGTGGAAGGGCGATGCCCTGAACCGTATTGAAACGGTTCCCCAGAAAAACAAAATCCTGAGATGGGGAAACCTCCGACTTTTCTCTGGAAGGAATGAAGCCGACCCTGAGTAAGAGTTTCAGAACCAACCGGGTGACCTGCTTCAGAGACTCTCTCACTAGGTGGAGCATGAGGGAGTCGTCGAAATAGATGTGAACATCTATTCCTCGAGAGTGCAGTAATCCCACGACCACCTGCAGCAGCATAGTGAAAACCAAAGGTGCAGTCGTGAGCCCGAACGGCATGGCCCGGAACTGGAAGACCTTTCCGTTGTAAGTAAAAGTGAGGTACTTCCGTGCCGACTTCTTGATGGGAATGTGGAAGTAGGCGTCCTTCAGATCTACTGAAGTCGCCCACATTCCCTCTCTCACGGAGGCGATAATACCCCGAGGAGTCTCCATCTTGAAGTGAGGAGAATCTACGTGCTTGTTGAAGGCACTTAGATCTATGATGGGACGCCACGCCCCGGACTACTTCCGAACCAGAAACATTCTGGAGAAGAACCCGGGAGGGCATCCCGACATAGGAACCTCCTCGACCGCGCCCTTGGTAAGCATGGTCCTTACTTCCTCCTGGAGCGCCAGAGCCTTTTCCGGATCCCCTAGTGGAGGAAAAAAAATTGGCTCCGACTCTAAGGGCGGATCCCGCACTAGCGGAATGCCTAACCCCTCCTTGATCACAGACAAGGCCCATGCGTCTTCCGTAATTTCCTTCCACTCTGAAAGGAAAGCAGAAAGACGACCCCCCACAGGAAGATCTGGTCGAGGCAGATCGAGACCTTGCCAGGCAAGAGAACCGTCTGCTGACCCGAAGCCTAATCCTGCGGGAGAAGGACCTAAGCTTGAGCCGAGAGGACTGCAGTCCTCCCGGCCAAACTCGTCGTCTGACACGACCAAGGAGGGAAGAAGAGAGTCAGGAACTCTTCTTCTTACCCCCAGGAAGGTTCTCACCCTTCTTACCCTTCCATNCCCTTCTTCTTACCCCCAGGAGGGTTCTTACCCTTCCATTTGTTGCCCTTGAAGGGCCTTCTTCTTAGGAGGCGCTGACCCCTGCGAGGTACTGCCTTCTCAGCCTGAATCCTCTTCACCAGAAGTGCAGAGGCGACCGAGTCCTCCTTCAAACCCTTCTGATGAGAAGGAAGGGCCCCTCCAAAAAGAGTGGACCCTGAGAAGGGGGCAGTCAACAATCTGGAGCGGTAAGGCTCATCGACCGGGCGGTTTTTCAAAACTGAAAACCGCCTATCCAACAAGACATTGACGAGCGATGACACCTGTAAAGCTGCCAACGCTCTCAATGCCCTNTACCTCTCTGCTTCCCTCGCTTACCGGAAGAAACAGACGAATCTCTTACGGTAAGTTGAGTGTAGCTTTGGAACAATGAAGTCCTTGTCCTGAGATTTAGTCTGTGAACAAAGTTCACAAGGCGAAACCTTACTGCAAGGACGACACCTGGGACAAGCATCATGAGGGTCCCGTTCCACAAAGAAATGGGAACACCCATGAGCTCTACCTCGTCGCTGTCCCGACCGAGACATACCCTCCAAAGCGAACGTAAACAAAAAATTACAAGCAGATAACACGGGAAAAAATAATAAAATACGATAGTACAAAGTACGCAACGTAGAAAGAATTTCACCTGTAATATAAATCAGAAAACGGTTAAAATAAATAACGTTTGCCGAAACAAACAAACGTCACCGAAATAAACAGAGGTCGGAAATTAACCCAAGATAATGGCGGACCGTGGCACACCATCGGCACACGTGGAGTAAAATAACCGGCCGTAAAAGGCACAATTTTTTTTTTCAACAATAATTAATTATATTTACAAGGGCAGATGGGTATAAGGCACACAAACTGCGCAAAAAATTGAGTTGACACTCAAACCAAACCGGAAAAAATAATAAAATACGATAGTACAAAGTACGCAACGTAGAAAGAATTTCACCTGTAATATAAATCAGAAAACGGTTAAAATAAATAACGTTTGCCGAAACAAACAAACGTCACCGAAATAAACAGAGGTCGGAAATTAACCCAAGATAATGGCGGACCGTGGCACACCATCGGCACACGTGGAGTAAAATAACCGGCCGTAAAAGGCACAATTTTTTTTTTCAACAATAATTAATTATATTTACAAGGGCAGATGGGTATAAGGCACACAAACTGCGCAAAAAATTGAGTTGACACTCAAACCAAACCGGAAAAAATAATAAAATACGATAGTACAAAGTACGCAACGTAGAAAGAATTTCACCTGTAATATAAATCAGAAAACGGTTAAAATAAATAACGTTTGCCGAAACAAACAAACGTCACCGAAATAAACAGAGGTCGGAAATTAACCCAAGATAATGGCGGACCGTGGCACACCATCGGCACACGTGGAGTAAAATAACCGGCCGTAAAAGGCACAATTTTTTTTTTCAACAATAATTAATTATATTTACAAGGGCAGATGGGTATAAGGCACACAAACTGCGCAAAAAATTGAGTTGACACTCAAACCAAACCGGAAAAAATAATAAAATACGATAGTACAAAGTACGCAACGTAGAAAGAATTTCACCTGTAATATAAATCAGAAAACGGTTAAAATAAATAACGTTTGCCGAAACAAACAAACGTCACCGAAATAAACAGAGGTCGGAAATTAACCCAAGATAATGGCGGACCGTGGCACACCATCGGCACACGTGGAGTAAAATAACCGGCCGTAAAAGGCACAATTTTTTTTTTCAACAATAATTAATTATATTTACAAGGGCAGATGGGTATAAGGCACACAAACTGCGCAAAAAATTGAGTTGACACTCAAACCAAACCGACAAAACAAAGTTTTGAAATGGAGCAAGCTCCGGGCGTCAGCAGGCAGCAGGCGCCATAAAAGGAAGAGGAAGGGAGATCACTCCGTGGCTCTGTCATCGAGATATGGGTTACGTCACGGTAGGGAGGTAGGGATATTTGAATCTGTTGTTTTTGGGCTACAAAGATGGGTGTAGGTATTGTATATGCATACTAAAGTTATGGTAATTATTACTGAAATGAAATCAGTAGATACGCAATGTAAGCTGGAGTCGGAACGTACCGGAAACCGTCGACACTTTCCGTAAACGAGAAAATATTTGTTTGAAATTGTCGTTTACGGAAAGCGCCAACGGTTCCTGTTTGGAGGCCGAGCACAACATATTGGTTGTTATGCTACGTTTACATTATGTTCCCGGTGGCCACGGCAATTACGTTTCAGGCCAACGTGGACAAAACGGGATGGACGTGAGATAACGCGAGGGGACGGGATGGGCCAGCGTGACAGGCCGTAATTGCCGTGGTTTCCGGGGCAGATTTTTAACTGTCAAAAAAATTGCCACGGCAGTCACGGTGCGCATGAGAAACCTAGTAGGCCGTAGTAAAACCGGGTGAACGCAACAAAACGTGACAGTACGTAATAGGCCGTAATAAAACTTGGAGGCGGTCAGTAGTGGGACGGGAAGCATGTGTATTTCCCGGCATCTCACGGTCCTTTCAAGTTTTGTCGAGTTCTATCGCGTTTAGTCCGCGTTCTGTCACGGTTGGTTCACAGCACGGTTGGTTCACGGTTGCTGCACGTTTTGTCCCGTTTTACCACGTTTTGTCACGGTTCTCATGGCAAGCTATAGTGTATGGTAGCTGTTTCGTCGCGTTTAATCCGGCGCGTCCCGGTGTGTGACGGTTTGCGGGCCCGGCGCGTTGCGTTCTATAAGGTCTGACATGGCGCGCGGATGGAGTATATAAAAGCCAAAATCCCACGGTGCACTAAGTTTCGTACACAAAATCTTCTTCATCTTGGGAATTCATGATGTTATCTCGTCGATTCGTCTCAGGATATAATGATTGCTTTTGCTTGTGAGGCCTTCTTCGGCACAAACGTGCATCGAAGCTGCCCGGTGTCCACGTTTCATCCGTGGAAAGCCTTGACAGAACGTGAAAAACGTGTCGGACCTTCATCAGAACGTGAGAAACGTGAGGGACCCCATCAGAACGTGACAGGCTTAGAGGGAACGTACTGGCATCCGTGGTAGACCGCGGGCCGAACCGTAGTACGCCTTGGAGCCTACGGGACTCAGCAGCCCCTTTCCCCCTCGGCCTGTCATGGATACCGTGACAGACCGTGGGAAAACTTGCCAAGACTTGAATTCAGAGAAAAAATGTTCAAAATCCCATGAAGCACTACGTTTCGGGCAAACGGGACTGCCGTGGCTGCCGGGAACATAATGTAAACGTAGCATAATGCTACGTTTACTAATACACGAGTTCACACGAAACTGGAGTTACAAATACCAGTTACCTCCTATCGGCCATGCACCTGATCTAAAACGGAGTATAAAAAGTATAAAGAAAATAATACATCGTACAAGTGCTGACAAGAGACAGTAGATATGCATCTTCTTAATCGCCTGATCTGAAATCAAGACTAGCGATACATTTTTCGTTAAAGGCTAATAACCATTGTGTACATTTGCATACACCGGAACCAGTTACTTCATGCGTAAAACGATTTTATCTTTTCGTTTAAATGTATTATGTCAATTGACCCTTCATGTTGTCTCAAAATCCTTGCAATTTACTTCATAACAATTTACCGATAATGTAAATCTGCATGAAATAAAAAGGGGACCTTTAGTTTAGCATGAAACTGTACAAATATATTAAGGAAATTACATCACAGTAATACAAATTCTCTTGATTCACTTCCTCGGGGTGATGTTAACATTACACGTGAAGTGTTAACTGTCTCCGGTATTTGACTTTGGAAAAATAAATAAAAGCAGCACATGTTCTCAATGGCTAGTATTTTGCTCAAGTGATGTATGGACTTTATCTGTGGGTCTATGTTGTTGTGTTAACCTGGCAAAACCTAATATTAATCTCAACAAATGTCCATAACCTATAAATAAATTCCCTTTAATTGGTACGAAAATGTTGTTTTGTAAACATTAATGACCTGTCGTATTGAAATTTGATTAGAATAACAAATGTATGTTCTAATTCATTTGAGATATATCAAGGTATTTGATTGGTCAATCAAAATAATTTGCGACGGTATAACCACATTCTCGTTTGCATATGAAGCCCGGACGGCGATTTTGAATGACGTCAATGATCCTGACTAATTCATGACGTCGCGAATAATAGCGTGACCCCGAAAGGTAACTTTTGACGTCACCAATATTAATACACGACAGAGTGACCCAGATTTTGAAGAAAACGCTCAAAATATCTACAAATCGTTTTTTCTTCTGATGGGTTTAGCTTATATGAGTTAGAATGAAGGTAACTAAATTTGTGGCGGGTATATCTTTGATTATACTGTCCCAAATTGAGTTTTACTGGCAACTGCGACAGTATAATCACGATATATCGAGATGTATCATCTCAAATCACAAAATAGTGTTATTCCCTAATTATTCGAAAGACGGTCGGGTCAACGTATAAGATTACATCTGCACATAAAATTACCAGTTCTACCATGACAAATTGAAGATGAAAAATTCGAGACTACATCTTACCAAAATAGGCTATTTTCAGATGAAATTTAAGACATCATATGGTAAAAAATACCAAAATAATACCTAGGATAGAATTTCAAATGTATTGATAAAATATTGCTTGATACATTCTTTGAAATATTAGATCTTTTACTTACCGAACTCCATGTCTGCAACTTGTGTTTATGATCAGACGAGGTGAATGGCCTTTTTATAGGCTCAAAGATTACACCTCGTGTCCGCATCCGTTATCTCTCTCTCTTGTTTTTGTACGGCAGCCCATAAATATCCTTTCCACTAAGGCTTACAAACGCTTATGCTTATTACCTGACCTGTTATGAGTACCATGGGACTTCCTGTTTACTCGACAGCACCAGAGGTACGCGGAGGAAATTAGTGCCCATTTTAAAGCAGAGAAGAATATTGTGAAAAGCGTTGAGGAAAGATAATGGATTTTGGTGAGTGATCTATCTAGCGCCCATTTAACGAGCTTATGTAGTTCACTTTACCGATACGAACTTATAGCCACTACCAAAACTCCTCTCAATCAGCGTAAGTCAGAATAAAGATTATTTGAATAATCCCTTTAAACACAAGGACAGTTTTGTATCCCAAAGGAGAACTACTTCGAACTAATAAATCCAATTCTTATCAAATTTCGCTCTGTCATATTTCTCCTAGAAATAATACCTTAAATACACAGGAAACGTTGACTTCCCCTAGAATTCACTCCGGAGCACCTATTCCATCGGAGTATAAGTCACGAAAGTCGCGTGGGTCAGTTTATTCATCAAATGCAATCTTATTCATGTAACATCGTAAAACAACAGATATGATTTTATGCACACAAATAAAATATGAACTTCAAACGCAGTAAAATATTTATAACTCTTATTATGAAGACACAATATATTGACAGGAAATGCTGTAGGGAACAAAGGTATAAAAACGCATACATGTAAACATACATGTATGACAGATGGCGACAGGCGACGCTCACGTGCAGTCGGAACAAGAGACCTCATTGGCTCGCCCCATATCGTTATTCCTTTTTGAAGCTAGTAAGTGATTTTGAGCGGAGACCAAAAAGTATGAGAAGATACCCTCTAAGCATCTTCAATGTGTATATCTCTCCATTCATAAAGTTTTAATTTCAAATCGCATAAATATATTCTCTTTTTTTGCTCAAACCACTTTGTACATTTCAAATAATGTTCTTAAAACAAGGTTTTATACGGCACATTGTGTTGTGCATTGAGAACGTATTATGAAATTGAATATAAGGCGCAATACCGATCACATATAATATAGGAGCAATACCGTGGATCATATTTAATTAAGTGCACTACGCATGACTATTATTGCTAAAAATAAACATTTTTCCATAGAAATCTTGATTAAAAATATGAGATATGTTCACAAATAGCAATTTAATTAAATTCCTTTATTTTGTTTATTTTTTCAACCACGCTCTTGTATCGTATACTTTGGCAATGTTTACTGTAGACACAGGCACACGACGGTATGATTTCCGATTCAAATGAACAGAGACCTTAGGGAGCTGACGCGGTATCGTTGCGTTGACAAATGCTAGTGTTCCAGATAAAATAAGAAAAAAACCAGCATCGAATCACGGCCTTTTTCGTACGGGTTACGTAGAGCTACGTGTTATAATTCAGGTATGACTGTTTAATTAAACGTAAAACAAGATTTAAATACAAACGTCAAATACTCCAGTCTATAAATATACATACGTAGCTGATACCAATATCGGAGTGTGCTGTGATGAATCAAAACCAGGTATCGCTGTGCCATATAATTATTTATGACAAGGCTATTCAGAAGTCATCGGGGAAAACTCAGAAAAAGCGAAATTCACATCATTAACATTCTAAAGAATTATTTACATTCAAATACCTCTGACGATTGTGAGCACGCTAAAGCCCGAACATTTTTTTTAAATGCAAAGTACAATAAATCTTCACGACATATTTGGTATATCCGCATGCATCTAACTATCAACATATCTTGTAGATAATATTAAGGTCTTCACTGTCTACTCGTTTAAGACCTCTTCAAAACTGATTACTAAGGACCCAAAACAACACAGGACTTTCTGTCGTACCTTCGGGTGCAGGTATGCCTAGTATAGCTAATGGGTTGCCGTACTCCAAACTTAAGCAGACGACACTACAAAGAAGTTTATCAAACAGGTTGTCTCGGCCATTCTTTGGTTGTCTGTCCTCAATGTGACGTCGTTATCGGATCGGTCGACAAGGCCGTCAATAGGAAAAGGTCAAGCCGTCCGTTGACGATAAGCTCGGACCAGGAAGTAAAACAACCAGGACGTTTGGTACATTGAGGTCATTATCGTGATGAAATTATCGGGTTGTTGTGAAAGGTGAACGAAGCGACACAGATACCTGAGACGCAGACAGATCGATTGTTCACTGGATATGCTGTTATTGCGAAATATATGTATCAAGTTCCGTATCTGTATCTAAGGATTGTAATGACAACTACTTAGCGGGGCGACATAACGATAATTATCGTTTTTTTCGCGCCGAAAAGACGATAATTAGCGGGAAAGAGACATAGGTTGCAGTGAAGATACTGTAGACAATGATACACCTGTAGTGTGTGATACAGTATTTATAGATTGCGAGGAAATTATGTTGCTATGTATAATCAAACTTTTTACAAAAATGTTTGACTCTGGGTTTTCCCCTGATGTATGGTCACATGGCTATACGTTCGAATACACAAGAAAGGTGATGTAAACTTTGTTGGACATTATAGAGGTATAACTCTAGCAAGCTGTATGGGCAAGTTATTTACGTCCGTATTAAATAGGAGACTTCTCAAATGGGATAAAGAACATTCGATTATCACAGATGCCCGAAAATGTCAAATCGTGTGTAAAATATAATGGAGGTGCATCAGAGTATTTCAACAACAAGATCGGTCTTTTTCAAGGGGAAGAACTCTCACCGATTCTGTATAGTCTTTTTGTGAATGATTGTGAAATGCATTTTATAAATCAAAACTGTTCATCTGTCGAGTTAGGAATGATATCCATATTTTGCTAATGTATGCTGATGATTCAGTCTTAATTGCGGAATCACCTCAAAAACTAAAACATATGCTAGATGCATTGTTATCATACAATAAGGAATGGAAACTCACACTTAATATCGAAAAGACCAAAGTAGTAATATTTAGAAATGGAGGGATTGTGCGAAATGAAGAAAAATGGTACTATGACAATAATGAATTGCAACAAATGAAAGAGTTTAACTATCTAGGCATGCTTTTTAACTTCAATGGAAAATTCAATAAAACGCAACTACATGCTGCCGAAAAAGGACGAAAGGCATATTTTGCTTTATATAACAAAATAAGAAACCACAATTTCAACACTCAAACGTTATGTTCAGTGTTTGATACGTATATTAGCAGTGTACTAGGGCATGCGAGTGAAATTTGGGGTTTTCACAGAGCGTTGGAAGTTGAAAAAGTACATACTTGTTTTTGTAAAAATATTTTAGGTGTTGGTAAGAAAACATGTAATGACCTTGGTATATTTTGAAATAGGCAGACTTCCGATGCATGTTGCAAGAAAATTGAAAATATTGAAATATTGGATCAAAGTCAAAGACTCAAACAATTATATACTCAAAGCATGTTACGAACAAAAAAATCTAGATAATGATGACTGGATTATGAAAATAAGACAAGAACTGAATTTACTAGGATTGGGGTATTTATGGAACAGCAACTATGATAGTAAGGTTATGTATGAAATTATAGAACACAAATTTTATGATATTCATACTCAAGAAATATTGTCAAATATAAGAAATTCGTCCAAAGGATCATTGTATCAACTAGTATTCGATTATCATCACATAACCTTAAGATAGAAAGTGGGAGATATACGAATACTGCTAGGACCGAAAGGTTATATGAACTATGTGATCTCAATGATATAGAGGACGAATTTCACTTTATTTTGAAGTGTCCATTTTATTGCAACATACGCTCTAAATACTTAAAGCCATACTATTATCGCAAACCAAGTGTGTTTAAACTTATACAATTACTTAGTGTAAATTATGTTCAAGAACTAAATAATCTAGGAAAATTCATACATTTCGCATTTAAGCAACGTTCCCGAGTATCCTAGTCTTATATATATATATATGTCTGGTATGTATTACTCTCCTTACTACATGTACATGTACAATTGCATGAATGCTATGTATGTAATTGTTATATAATAACTGTATTGTACACATGTAATTTGTCTTATAAGCCTTGCAGAATAACAGACTTGACTTCACGTTTCGTTATTTCGCGTTGAGTTATGGCGTCTTTTCGTTATGTCGCTAGGAATTGACGATAATTAGCGGGGGCGAAAAGACGAAGATTATCGTTCTGTCGAGGCAACAAAACCAAACAACGAAATGGCAGAAATCAGCCTCCACCATATAAATCAGTCACCATAGTTACCTGCCCGACCATGTGAGTTTTCTCAGGTTTCCTCCCACACTGATACCCACACACGCTAACATCCGGGTTGACATAACTTGTTTCATAATTGTAGAAGTTAATATATATGACACAGTCAAAAAAGTTTAAACATTTAAAATTGTATCCGGCTTGAAGTCTCCAAATTGGGCGTGAGCACAGAATTTCATTGGCAGCATAAAAACGTTTTAATGCGGGCCTAGGCATGTCAGTGAGAAGTAAACATGAAAACAGTGTCAGTGAGAAGTAAATATGAACACAGTGTCAGTGAGAAGTAAACATGGACACCGTGTCAGTGAGAAGTAAACATGAACACAGTGTCAGTGAGAAGTAAACATGAACACAGTGCCAGTGAGAAGTAAACATGAAAACAGAGTCAGTGAGAAGTAAACATGAAAACAGTGTCAGTGAGAAGTAAACGTGAACACAGTGTCAGTGAGAGGTAAACATGAACACAGTGTTAGTGAGAAGTAAACATGAACACAGTGTCAGTGAGAAGTACATATGAACACAGTGTCAGTGAGAAGTAAACATGAACACAGTGTCAGTGAGCCTGATTTAACACGTAACACTCGCTCGTCGCTTAGAATTTATCAGTATCATAATATATAAACCTAATGATATATTTCTGTTCACAATTCTACTTAGAATAAGCAAGCAAGAGGGTACAGTAAGGAAAATTTGCAACCGCACAAAGTACAATGTAAGTTTGAATAAATTACTCATTTACAACAGTGATTGAGATGTAGTATCACACACTACAGGTGTATCATTGTCTACAGTATCACACTCTACAGGTGTATCATTGTCTACAGTATCACATACTACAGGTGTATCATTGTCTACAGTATCACATACTACAGGTGTATCATTGTCTACGGTATCACACACTACAGGTGTATCATTATATACAGTATCACACACTACAGGTGTATCATTGTCTACAGTATCACACACTACAGGTGTATC
>NW_018480050.1:613802-616518 GCF_002113885.1 Mizuhopecten yessoensis | reverse complement strand
CAGTTGTTTTTCTTGTTTTTCTACAGACATATAGCAACCCAAACAACATCGCCCTTGTCTTGATCTTAATCTTACTTTTGTCAGGGGACATACACACAAATCCAGGACCAGCAGACAGTTTTTCTTCATCTAACGACTCCGACCCCGACAATATATCCTTTTCTGTTTCTGACGATAACTCACTAAAAATCATGCACTTGAATATTCGTAGCGTTAGAAATGAAATTGTTTTTCTTGAGACTTTTACCGATGACGTAGACATATTGTGCCTAACAGAAACACATATCGATCCTTCTATCCCTGATTCTGACCTTCTTCTTTCTAACTTCTCAACAATATTACAGGTGTATCATTGTCTACAGTATCACACCTGTAGAGTGTGATACTGTATATATTGATGCGCATGTAGTGTGTGATGCTGTAGACAATGATACAGGTGTATCATTGTCTACAGTATCACACACTACATGCGTATCAATATANACCTTTGGTCAAATAAATGGTTAATGAATTTCAACCCAAATAAAACCGAAATTCTCTTAATTTCCAACACAAATATACCTTCTAACCCACAATTTCTTTTCGACAACACACCTATCCCTATTGTTAAAAACCACAAACACCTAGGAGTCATTATTAGTAACAACGGCACATGGAACTCTCACATCGAACATATACTAACAAACACTACAAAGTACATTGCAACTTTAAGGAAATTAAAATACATCCTAAATAGAAAAAACTTGGAAAAAATATACCTTGTTTTTATAAGACCACTATTTGAATATGCCTGCGAAGTATGGGACAATTGTAATATGACATTTTCGAATAAATTAGAGAACATGCAGTATGAAGCAGGTCGAATAATAACTGGATTACCTATCTATACAAAAAAATAATTTATTTACAGAGAGCTCGGATGGAAATCATTGACAGATAGACGCAGGATTAGAAAATTATCCATGTTTTATAATATTTATCATGATAATGCTCCCTCATTTCTAAAATCTCTTCCACCACCTATTGTGTCAAACTTCTCTAACTATAATCTTAGAAACAGGAATAACTTTCAAAACTCATACTTTAGACTGCACATCACAAAATCATCCTTCATACCAAGTACTTCAAACTACTGGAACAATCTACCAGTAGAAACAAAGTCATCAGCTTCCATTAAACAATTTAAAACTCTTGTTCAACCTCAAGTCACTACCCTTTCTTATATTAAATGTTTTCTTGAATATGGGTCAAGAAAAGTAAATATGATATGCAAATTACGAAACCGCAGTAGCTCTTTAAATTACGACCTTTTTAAAGCTCACCTGCGAGACAACTCTACTTGCGACTGCGGAAATGACTCGGAAGACTCTTCCCATTTCTTACTAAACTGTAAAAAAATTGATCAATCCCGTAATATAATGCTTCAATCCCTCGATTGGTATAACGAAATCACTGTTGAACAACTTCTCTTCGGAGATGCAAACCTTGACTACAATCTAAACATTCAAATTTGCAGGTCTGTACAACTGTTCATTTTTAGCTCCAAACTATTTAACATGTAATACCCAACAGTCATTTTGAATAACCAGGATACCTACTTCGACTATTCCCATCTGTCTCTCCCCTCCACCTCCTCTCTTATTCCAGCCCCTCTCCCTTTTTTCAACACCAACGATCTCTGTGTACTAACTTCAATCTTAGCGTCCATCAATATCATAACCGTTTCCATATGACAATGAGTGCGTGTCCGGTTTTCCTAATCTAGTCGGCTAAGTATGTAAGGCAGGAATTCACAGAAGGACTTGGAGTGACAAAAGAGAAAGGCAAATGCGGCACGGAATGTGATTGAACTTTAGAAAAGCAGAAGGATATGTGTGTATAGATTAGGTATACTACTTACGCCGACTCGATTGGGAAAATCACACACGCGAACTCTCCGAATACATATTTAAAAACTATACGTCGGTGTCCCTAATCCTATCATTACCTCTTTTTCTGTAACCCATCTTTTACATCTTATATATATATACATATACAATTTGTATTAGGTTATCACGTCACACATAAATTTGGTATATATATTTTCTGTTACGGAAAGGACGCAAGTAAGTTGCAATAACTTTTGTCCAATCCATTTGTCTTTTGTTGCAATAAAACTGATTTAAACTAAACTGATACCCACGCACGCTAACATCCGGGTTGACATAACTTGTTTCATAATTGTAGAAGTTAATATATATGACACAATAAAAAAGTTTAAACATTTAAAATTGTATCCGGCTTGAAGTCTCAAAATTGGGCGTGAGCACAGAATTTCATTGGCAGCATAAGAACGTTTTCATGAATGCGGGCCTAGGCATGTCAGTGAGAAGTAAACATGGACACAGCGTCAGTGAGAAGTAAACATGACCACAGTGTCAGTGAGAAGTAAACATGGACCCAGTGTCAGTGAGAAGTAAACATGAACAAAGTGTCAGTGAGAAGTAAACAGGAACACAGTGTCAGTGAGAAGTAAACATGACCACAGTGTCAGTGAGAAGTAAACATGGACACAGTGTAAGTGAGAAGTAAACATGAACAAAGTGTCAGTGAGAAGTAAACATCAACACAGCGTCAGTGAGAAGTAAACATGACCACAGTGTCAGTGAGAAGTAAACATGAACACAGTGTCAGTAAGAAGTAAACATGAACACAGTGTCAGTGAGAAGTAAACATG
>NW_018480050.1:524909-613549 GCF_002113885.1 Mizuhopecten yessoensis | reverse complement strand
ACTACAGGTGTATCATTGTCTACAGTATCACATACTACAGGTGTATCATTATATAAAGTATCACACACTACAGGTGTATCATTGTCTACGGTATCACACACTACAGGTGTATCATTGTCTACAGTATCACACACTACAGGTGTATCATTGTCTACGGTATCACACACTACAGGTGTATCATTGTCTACAATATCACATACTACAGGTGTAACATTATATACAGTATCAGACATCACAGGTGTATCATTGTCTACAGTATCACACACTACATCACATACTACAGGTGTATCATTATATACAGTATCACATACTACAGGTGAATCATTATATACAGTATCACATACTACAGGTGAATCGTTATATACAGTATCACATACTACAGGTGTATCAATATATACAGTATCACACACTACAGGTGTATCATTGTCTACAATATCACATACTACAGGTGTAACATTATATACAGTATCAGACATCACAGGTGTATCATTGTCTACAGTATCACACACTACATCACATACTACAGGTGTATCATTATATACAGTATCACATACTACAGGTGAATCATTATATACATTATCACATACTACAGGTGTATCATTATATACAGTATCACATACTACAGGTGAATCATTATATACAGTATCACATACTACAGGAGTATCATTATATACAGTATCACATACTACAGGTGAATCATTATATACAGTATCACATACTACAGGTGAATCATTATATACAGTATCACATACTACAGGAGTATCATTATATACAGTATCACATACTACAGTATCACATACTACAGGTGTATCATTATAATTATACAGTATCACATACTACAGGTGTATCATTATATACAGTATCACATACTACAGTATCACATACTACAGGTGTATCATTATATAAAGTATCAAACACTACAGGTGTATCATTGTCTACGGTATCACACACTACAGGTGTATCATTGTCTACGGGATCACACACTACAGGTGTATCATTGTCTACAATATCACATACTACAGGTGTAACATTATATACAGTATCAGACATCACAGGTGTATCATTGTCTACAGTATCACACACTACATCACATACTACAGGTGTATCATTATATACAGTATCACACACTACAGGTGTATCATTATATCCCGTAACAGAATCTGCAGTTGTACCATTGTCTACAGTATCACATACTACAGGTGTATCATAGTCTACAGTATCACATACTACAGGTGTATCATTGTCTACAGTAACACACACTACAGGTGTATCATTGTCTACAGTAACGCACACTACAGGTGTATCATTGTCTACAGTATCACATACTACAGGTTATCATAGTCTACATTATCACATACTACAGGTGTATCATAGTCTACAGTATCACATACTACAGGTGTATCATAGTCTACAGTATCACATACTACAGGTGTATCATAGTCTACAGTATCACATACTACAGGTGTATCATAGTCTACAGTATCACATACTACAGGTGTATCATTGTCTACAGTATCACACACTACATCACATACTACAGGTGTATCATTATATACAGTATCACATACTACAGTATCACATACTACAGGTGTATCATTGTCTACAGTATCACACACTACATCACATACTACAGGTGTATCATTATATACAGTATCACATACTACAGTATCACATACTACAGGTGTATCATTATATACAGTATCACATACTACAGGTGTATCAATATATACAGTATCACACACTACAGGTGTATCATTATATACCGTAACAGAATCTGCAGTTGTACCATTGTCTACAGTATCACATACTACAGGTGTATCATTGTCTACAGTATCACACACTACATGCGTACCATTATATACAGTATCACACACTACAGGTGTATCATTGTCTACAGTATCACACACTACAGGTGTATCATTGTCTACAATATCACATACTACAGGTGTAACATTATATACAGTATCAGACATCACAGGTGTATCATTGTCTACAGTATCACACACTACAGGTGTATCATTGTCTACAGTATCACACACTACATATGTATCATTATATACAGTAACACACACTCATTATCCACATGGAGATGTGCTATCGGACTATATTACTCTAAACAAACCCATTTTAACAATACGTACAGATTCAACAACAACACTTATTCCTATTACGATATATTTAAGCTACATTTTATATATTTGCCTATAGCAGTTGTTTTTCTTGTTTTTCTACAGACATATAGCAACCCAAACAACATCGCCCTTGTCTTGATCTTAATCTTACTTTTGTCAGGGGACATACACACAAATCCAGGACCAGCAGACAGTTTTTCTTCATCTAACGACTCCGACCCCGACAATATATCCTTTTCTGTTTCTGACGATAACTCACTAAAAATCATGCACTTGAATATTCGTAGCGTTAGAAATAAAATTGTTTTTCTTGAGACTTTTACCGATGACGTAGACATATTGTGCCTAACAGAAACACATATCGATCCTTCTATACCTGATTCTGACCTTCTTCTTTCTAACTTCTCAACAATATTTAGAAAAGACAGGAACGCTTTTGGTGGCAGTGTTATGATTTGTGCAACTAAAGACATACTGCCTAAACGCAGACTTGATATTGAATCACCGAATGACGAAATAATTTGGATTGAATTTTGTACTGATAATAAGAAATACTATACAAACCTCCATGGCAAAATACTAAGTCTGGAATTTGGACTCGACTGAAACATTCTTTTGACATAGCTTTAGCNACAATATATCCTTTTCTGTTTCTGACGATAACTCACTAAAAATCATGCACTTGAATATTCGTAGCGTTAGAAATAAAATTGTTTTTCTTGAGACTTTTACCGATGACGTAGACATATTGTGCCTAACAGAAACACATATCGATCCTTCTATCCCTGATTCTGACCTTCTTCTTTCTAACTTCTCAACAATATTTAGAAAAGACAGGAACGCTTTTGGTGGCAGTGTTATGATTTGTGCAACTAAAGACATACTGCCTAAACGCAGACTTGATATTGAATCACCGAATGACGAAATAATTTGGATTGAATTTTGTACTGATAATAAGAAATACTATACAAACCTCCATGGCAAAATACTAAGTCTGGAATTTGGACTCGACTGAAACATTCTTTTGACATAGCTTTAGCCTACACTCCTCATGTTATATTAACAGGGGATACTAACATTGACTTATTAACAGGAAATAACAATGATCTTAGCATACTTACACAGCAATATAATCTAACTAACCTGATTACCAGTCCAACTAGAGTAACAAATACTACACAATCCCTTATATACCCATTTTACATCAGTGATACTATATCCTCCAAATCATCCATTGTTGTACCAGTTTTAGAAGCTATAAGTGACCACAGAGCTATACTTGTGTCATTGTCATCCTGTCTACCAAAACCAAAGTATTTTAAGAGGAAAATATGGTTATACAACAGAGCAGATATTTTAAATCTAAAAAACAGAGGTAGGACAGGTAAATTGGATAGATTTGTTTTCTCATGCGGATAATGTAAGCGAAAAATGTAAACGTTTCACTGACAAAATAATTTCTATTTTAGAAAAACATATTCCTAAAAAAAAATGTAACTGTAAATAAAAACGACAAACCATGGATGAACGGAGATATAAGAAAAGAAAGTAAACGTAGAAACAGGTTAAGGAAACATTTTATCAGAGTTAAAACCCCATTTTCTGAAGCTAAATTTAAACGTGCACGAAACAAAGTAAATAATATGTTTAAACAGGCAAGAGCACTTTTTTATACAAATGTAGATGGACTTATCAATGATAGTTCAGCTAATCCCAAAGCATACTGGAAACTAATGCGTATGCTTTTAAAACGTAACATTTCTACCGATATACCTCCCTTACGAAACCCTACAAATAACCGCTTAACCACAGACGACTATGACAAATCCAATATTCTAAATAACTTCTTTAAATCTGTTTCTGACCTTGATGACCATAACGACGATATACCCTATTTTGACAACCAAACAGACGCGTCCCTTACTGAAATTGTAATAACAGAACAAGAGGTTTTAGATATAATCAATATTTTAGACACTAATAAAGCTGCTGGTCCTGACGGCATCAGTCATAAAATGTTAAAAATGGTATCCAATGAAATATCTGCACCCCTCACACTTCTATTCAACGAATCCTTTCGTACTTCTGTATTTCCTGATTCATGGAAACTTGCCCATGTGACACCTATTTTCAAAAAGGGGGAATCTGAATTGGCAAATAACTACAGACCCATTTCCTTACTTAGCTGCATTGGCAAACTTTTCGAACGAATAATTCATAAGCTCATCTATAACTATCTCTTCAGCAACAAACTTCTATATACTTTACAGTCTGGCTTCTTACCAAATCACTCTACAACTCACCAACTCATCGAACTCTATCATAGCATACTTACAGCACTGGAGAATCGTGAATATACTGCTCTTGTTTTTTGTGACTTTTCTAAAGCTTTCGACCGAGTCTGGCACAAAGGTCTATTAATTAAATTAGAAAAATACGGGATAAAAGGCAAACTTTTAGATTGGATTAAAAACTGCTAAAGTAAAAGACACCAGTCAGTGGTACTAAAAAATGCTATATCTTCTGAAGTATCTATCAAAGCCGGAGTTCCTCAAGGTTCAGTGTTAGGGCCACTTCTTTTTCTTGTATACATCAACGATATTTCAAATACACTACTGTCAATGACTAGACTTTTTGCTGACGATACCGCATTAGCACACTCTTCCAAAAATTTACACGATATAAAACAAGTAATAAACTATGACATGGAACAATTAAACCTTTGGTCAAATAAAGGGTTAATTAATTTCAACCCAAATAAAACCGAAATACTTTTAATTTCCAACACAAATATACCTTCTAACCCACAATTTCTTTTCGACAACACACCTATCCTTATTGTTAACAACCACAAACACCTAGGAGTCATTATTGGTAACAACGGCACATGGAACTATCATATTGAACATATATTAACAAACACTTCAAAGTACATTGCAACTTTAAGGAAATTAAAATACATCCTGAATAGAAAAAACTTGGAAAAAATATACCTTGTTTTTATAAGACCATTATTTGAATATGCATGCGAAGTATGGGACAATTGTAATATGACATTTTCGAATAAATTAGAGAACATGCAGTATGAAGCAGGTCGAATAATAACTGGATTACCTATCTATACAAAAAAATAATTTATTTACATAGAGCTCGGATGGAAATCATTGACAGATAGACGCAGGATTAGAAAATTATCCATGTTTTATAATATTTATCATGATAATGCTCCCTCATTTCTAAAATCTCTTCCACCACCTATTGTGTCAAACTTCTCTAACTATAATCTTAGAAACAGGAATAACTTTCAAAACTCAGACGTTAGACTGCACATCACAAAATCATCCTTCATACCAAGGACTTCAGACTACTGGAACAATCTACCAGTAGAAACCAAGTTATCAGCTTCCATTAAACAATTTAAAACTCTTGTTCAACCTCAAGTCACTACCCTTTCTTATATTAAATGTTTTCTTGAATATGGGTCCAGAAAAGTAAATATACATTGCAAATTACGAAACCGCAGTAGCTCTTTAAATTACGACCTTTTTAAAGCTCACCTTCGAGACAACTCTACTTGCGACTGCGGAAATGACTCGGAAGACTCTTCCCATTTCTTACTAAACTGTAAAAAAATTGATCAATCCCGTAATATAATGCTTCAATCCCTCGATTGGTAAAACGAAATCACTGTTGAACACCTTCTCTTCGGAGATGCAAACCTTGACTACAATCTAAGCATTCAAATTTGCAGGTCTGTACAACTGTTCATTTTTAGCTCCAAACTATTTAACATGTAATACCCAACAGTCATATTGAATAACCAGGATATCTACTTCGACTATTCCCATCTGTCTCTCCCCTCCACCTCCTCTCTTATTCCAGCCCCTCTCCCTTTTTTCAACACCAACGATCTCTGTGTACTAACTTCAATCTTAGCGTCCATCAATATCATAACCGTTTCCATATGACAAGGAGTGCGTGTCCGGTTTTCCTAATCTAGTCGGCTAAGTATGTAAGGCAGGAATTCACAGAAGGACTTGGAGTGACACAAGAGAAAGGCAAATGCGGCACGGAATGTGATTGAACTTTAGAAAAGCAGAAGGATATGTGTGTATAGATTAGTTATACTACTTACGCCGCCTCGATTGGGAAAATCACTCACGCGAACTCTCCGAATACATATTTAAAAACTATACGTCGGTGTCCCTAATCCTATCATTACCTCTTTTTCTGTAACCCATCTTGTACATCTTATATATATATACATATACAATTTGTATTAGGTTATCACGTCACACATAAATTTGGTATATATATTTTTTGTCCAATCCATTTGTCTTTTGTTGCAATAAAACTGATTTAAACTAAACTGATACCCAGGCACGCTAACATCCGGGTTGACATAACTTGTTTCATAATTGTAGAAGTTAATATATATGACACAATAAAAAAGTTTAAACATTTAAAATTGTATCCGGCTTGAAGTCTCAAAATTGGGCGTGAGCACAGAATTTCATTGGCAGCATAAAAACGTTTTAATGAATGCGGGCCTAGGCATGTCAGTGAGAAGTAAACATGGACACAGTGTCAGTGAGAAGTAAACATGAACACAGTGTCAGTGAGAAGTAAACATGAACACAGTGTCAGTGAGAAGTAAACATGTACACAGTGTCAGTGAGAAGTAAACATGAACACAGTGTCAGTAAGAAGTAAACATGGCCACAGTGTCAGTGAGCCTGATTTAACACGTAACACTCACTCGTCGCTTAAAATTTATCAGTATCATAATATATAAACCTAATGATATATTTCTGTTCACAATTCTAATTAGAATAAGCAAGCGAGAGAGCACAGTAAGGAAAATTTGCAACCGCACAAAGTACAATGTAAGTTTGAATAAATAACTCATTTACAACAGTGATTCGGATGTAGTATCACACACTACAGGTGTATCATTGTCTACAGTATCACACACTACAGGTGTATCATTGTCTACAGTATGACGTACTACAGGTGTATCATTGTCTACAGTATCACATACTACAGGTGTATCATTGTCTACAGTATCACACACTACATGCGTATCATTATATACAGTATCACACACTACAGGTGTATCATTGTCTACAGTATCACACACTACAGGTGTATCATTGTCTACAGTATCACACACTACAGGTGTATCATTGTCTACAGTATCACACACTACAGGTGTATCATTGTCTACAGTATCACACACTACAGGTGTATCATTGTCTACAGTATCACACACTACAGGTGTATCATTGTCTACAGTATCACACACTACAGGTGTATCATTGTCTACAGTATCACACACTACAGGTGTATCATTGTCTACAGTATCACACACTACAGGTGTATCATTGTCTACAGTATCACACACTACAGGTGTATCATTGTCTACAGTATCACACACTACAGGTGTATCATTGTCTACAGTATCACACACTACAGGTGTATCATTGTCTACAGTATCACACACTACAGGTGTATCATTGTCTACAGTATCACACACTACAGGTGTATCATTGTCTACAGTATCACATACTACAGGTGTATCATTGTCTACAGTATCACACACTACATGCGTATCATTATATACAGTATCACACACTACAGGTGTATCATTGTCTACAGTATCACACACTACAGGTGTATCATTGTCTACAGTATCACACACTACAGGTGTATCATTGTCTACAGTATCACACACTACAGGTGTATCATTGTCTACAGTATCACACACTACAGGTGTATCATTGTCTACAGTATCACACACTACAGGTGTATCATTGTCTACAGTATCACACACTACAGGTGTATCATTGTCTACAGTATCACACACTACAGGTGTATCATTGTCTACAGTATCACACACTACAGGTGTATCATTGTCTACAGTATCACACACTACAGGTGTATCATTGTCTACAGTATCACACACTACAGGTGTATCATTGTCTACAGTATCACACACTACAGGTGTATCATTGTCTACAGTATCACACACTACAGGTGTATCATTGTCTACAGTATCACACACTACAGGTGTATCATTGTCTACAGTATCACATACTACAGGTGTATCATTGTCTACAGTATCACACACTACATGCGTATCATTATATACAGTATCACACACTACAGGTGTATCATTGTCTACAGTATCACACACTACAGGTGTATCATTGTCTACAGTATCACACACTACAGGTGTATCATTGTCTACAGTATCACACACTACAGGTGTATCATTGTCTACAGTATCACACACTACAGGTGTATCATTGTCTACAGTATCACACACTACAGGTGTATCATTGTCTACAGTATCACACACTACAGGTGTATCATTGTCTACAGTATCACACACTACAGGTGTATCATTGTCTACAGTATCACACACTACAGGTGTATCATTGTCTACAGTATCACACACTACAGGTGTATCATTGTCTACAGTATCACACACTACAGGTGTATCATTGTCTACAGTATCACACACTACAGGTGTATCATTGTCTACAGTATCACACACTACAGGTGTATCATTGTCTACAGTATCACACACTACAGGTGTATCATTGTCTACAGTATCACATACTACAGGTGTATCATTGTCTACAGTATCACACACTACATGCGTATCATTATATACAGTATCACACACTACAGGTGTATCATTGTCTACAGTATCACACACTACAGGTGTATCATTGTCTACAGTATCACACACTACAGGTGTATCATTGTCTACAGTATCACACACTACAGGTGTATCATTGTCTACAGTATCACACACTACAGGTGTATCATTGTCTACAGTATCACACACTACAGGTGTATCATTGTCTACAGTATCACACACTACAGGTGTATCATTGTCTACAGTATCACACACTACAGGTGTATCATTGTCTACAGTATCACACACTACAGGTGTATCATTGTCTACAGTATCACACACTACAGGTGTATCATTGTCTACAGTATCACACACTACAGGTGTATCATTGTCTACAGTATCACACACTACAGGTGTATCATTGTCTACAGTATCACACACTACAGGTGTATCATTGTCTACAGTATCACACACTACAGGTGTATCATTGTCTACAGTATCACACACTACAGGTGTATCATTGTCTACAGTATCACACACTACAGGTGTATCATTGTCTACAGTATCACACACTACAGGTGTATCATTGTCTACAGTATCACACACTACAGGTGTATCATTGTCTACAGTATCACACACTACAGGTGTATCATTGTCTACAGTATCACACACTACAGGTGTATCATTGTCTACAGTATCACACACTACAGGTGTATCATTGTCTACAGTATCACACACTACAGGTGTATCATTATATACAGTATCACACACTACAGGTGTATCATTGTCTACAGTATCACACACTACAGGTGTATCATTATATACAGTATCACACACTACAGGTGTATCATTGTCTACAGTATCACACACTACAGGTGTATCATTGTCTACAGTAACACACACTACCTGCGTATCATTATATACAGTATCACACACTACAGGTGTATCATTGTCTACAGTATCACACACTACAGGTGTATCATTGTCTACAGTATCACATACTACAGGTGTATCATTATATACAGTAACCCACACTACATGTGTATCATTTTCTACAGTATCACACACTACAGGTGTATCATTATATACAGTAACACACAATACATGTGTAGCATTATATACAGTAACAGACACTACAGGTGTATCATTGTCTACAGTATCACACACTACAGGTGTATTATTATATACAGTAACACACACTACAGGTGTAGCATTATATACAGTAACACACATTTCTTGTGTATCATAGTCTATAGTATCACACACTACAGGTGTATCATCATATACAGTATAAGACACAACAGGTGTATCATAGTCTACAGTATCACACACTACAGGTGTATCATTATATACAGTATCACACACTACAGGTGTATCATAATCTACAGTATTACACACTGCAGGTGTATCATTATATACAGTATCACACGCTACTGTTGTATCATGGTCTACATTATCATCTACTTCAGGTGTATCACGGTCTACAGTAACACACACTACAGGTGTATCATAATCTACAATATCATACACTGCATGTGTATCATGGTCTACATTATCATATACTTCAGGTGTATCATGGTCTACAGTATCACACATTACAGGTGTATCATAATCTACAGTATCACACACTACATGTGTATCATTATATACAGTAACACACACTACAGGTGTATCATAGTCTACAGTATTACACACTGCAGGTGTATCATTATATACTGTATCACACGCTACTGTTGTATCATGGTCTACAGTATCACATTCTACAGGTGTATCATGGTCTACAGTATCATATATTTCAGGTGTATCATGGTCTACAGTATCACACACTACGGGTGTATCATAACCTACAGTATCACACTACATGTGTATCATTATATACAGTAACAGACACTACAGGTGTATCATAATCTACAATATCATACACTGCATGTGTATCATTATATACAGTATCACACGCTACTGTTGTATCATGGTCTACAGTATCACATACTACAGGTGTATCATGGTCTACAGTATCACATACTACAGGTGTATCATAGTCTACAGTATCACATTCTACAGGTGTATCATGGTCTACAGTATCACATACTACAGGTGTATCATAGTCTACAGTATCACATACTACAGGTGTATCATGGTCTACAGTATCATATACTTCAGGTGTATCATAGTCTACAGATTTGAGTAGCAAATTAGTTGCAACATGCAGTGGTAGCAAGGATATTGCTATCAAGAAGGAAAACTTCACGATCGGATAGACGAAATTGTCCCGCTTATCGTCCCGCTTAGTAGTAAGCCGTTCCAGTTGGACATGTTGGAAGTAAAGATCGGGAAAAGCGTCTAAAGTAGATTAGTTCGTGGTGTCCTTGAATTCCAGCTTTGGATTGTATATGCAATTGATGTGGTCAATGGATGTCTTGTTATTCACAGACAGCATAGCGTCAATATTTCTGAATGTGAAATTGAAGGACTAGGTTTTGTTACCAGTCCTGAAAAGCTGATCAATACATCAAGCGGCTAGAAGAGGGACAGTGTTCCCATTGGGATGCCTTCAGTCTGTTTGGAAACAAACAACTCAACACAGATATTGTTACCGCGAACTCAGTAATGTTTACAACATCGTCTTCAGTATATTTCATTTTGGCCTTTGTTGTATTTTTGCAACAAAAAAACAATTTACAACCATATATTTATATCGCCGTACGCCTTTCTCTGAAAAGAAAGTTCCTTCAGTTTGGTATGAGGAAAGGCAGCATAAAGGATCGAAAGGTCAAAAGTTTTGACAGAGGAAACATTTTTGAAATCCACATACCGTTCATTCCATTTCTTGAGTATACAGTATCACAAAAAGACTGCGATAATAGTACTGACAATGGTAGTGAGAAGTTTGGATAATGGCTTGGTTGACAGCGATAAAACGTTGTTCATAAGGATTCTTGTTGATTGTGGTTCGGACATCGGAGTCAAGAAATGCAAACTTGTATTTTGTTTTCTTTTTATATTTCAAGCATCTTATTCCTTTTTGAATGATTGACATGGTGGATTTGACCCACTTTGAAAGTGAGTCCAATTCAGCATGCACTCCTTTTGCCTTTTGTCTGGCGTAGTCTTTCACAGAATTCATAAGTATTTTGATATTAACATCCTAGTTGATAGCCGGATTCCCCCGATATTTAGGACTCTTCATGAAATTGCACTATGGATATTTTTTAGATTGCCGGTGACTACATGTCTAGCTGGGCGATAGTAATATAGGGACGTGGAGCAAGAACATAATGAAAGAGGAGCTATTCTAAGGTCATCTAAGTTCAGCTGCTGTGGAATTTGCTTGTAGTTGAAAATATTGGAAGCCATAGGTTAAAAATATACATGTGGTACTTTCGTATCTGAAGCACGATGGAATGTAAGCTAGGACGGACATAGATCCACTTGTTTGCGAATTCCACTTCCATGAAATCCCGCTATACCGGTAAGTGGTTATCAGTTCGTACAGGTTAAACAAGTCCAACGTTTGTTACAACCTCAATGAAATTTATGATATTTATTTGTTCAATGTTTCGATATTAGTAATTTTTTGAGTTGCGTAATCCTGTTCATACCCCAGGAATTTATATTTGAAGGACTTTTTATCCCCCGCTTTCATCGAAACGGGGGATAATAATTTGGGTGTGTCTGTCTATCTGTCTGATTTTTTTCAAACTTGGTAACCGGGTTAAATGCCTTAAAGTCTCGGCCAAGTTTGTTGACCACTCTCAGCGGACTTTTTTTAGCGGAGATATGGCCCCTTGAATAACGGAAAACGTCATTATCTGCCGTTTCCGTGCAATACCTGCAACAGATTTTAACCGATTTTCTTCAAACTTGGTACTAGGGTTAAATGCATTAAGGTCTCGGCCAAGTTTGTTGACCACTTTCAGCTGAGTTGTTTTGGCGGAGTTATGACCCCTTGAATAACGAAAAACATCATTATCTGCCGTTTCCGTGCAATAACTGCAACAAATGTTAACTGATTTTCTTCAAACTTGGTACTAGGGTTAAATGCCTTGAGGGCTCGGCCAAGTTTGATGACAACTTTCAGCAGACTTTTTTAGTGGAGTTATGGCCCCTTGAATAACGAAAAACGTCATTATCTGCCGTTTCTGTTCATTTATTCTAGCAAATATTATCCGATTGTCTTCAAACTTAGTAACAGGGTTCAACGCATTAAGGGCTCGGCCATGTTTGACAACCACTATAATCGGACTCTATTTGGCGGAGTTAGGGCCCCTTGATTAACAAAAAACGTCGTTATTTGCAGTTTTCGCTTAATAACTCTAGCAAATATTAGCCAATTTCCTTAAAACTTGATAACAATGCTCTATTTCTCTGTCTTTCCACCCATCTCGGGCACTCTTTCGTTTTCGTGTGATAATTGCTGTAGATATTGTGCAGATATTTCAACCAAATTTATGACAACCGATGTGATTTGTGCATATTTACGGATAATTAATGAAGTATAAGGCTGTTTTTCTTCGAGTTTCAAGCAAAACATATGTCCCAACAGCACGATATTCACATGTTTAATAATGTTTTTCTACAATATGTCCTGCAAACGGGAGATATAAATTCTACGAATTTGCTTGTTTACATATTTTGACGTCAACCTACGGCATAACGAAAATGTTGAACTAACTCTCAAACTTAATGACACTGACCTACAATATGTCAATAATAATCACTACCAAACTGACTCATATAAGAAATTACTCAAGGTCTTCAATCTGCAAAAAATCTTTTTGTTTTACTGGAAGCTATCTGCTCCATATTTACTAATCAATCGCCGTTATGTTTTTTGCTATTTTATGTCTACATTAGACAATTTTATTTTGCCATTATAAAGTATCAAAATGTATGTACTGCTTTCTTAAGTTGTCTTCATTAAAACTAATATGTAAGTGGATATACAAAAATCAACCTGTTACGTGGGTGGCAATGCACTGTATTGGTATATACACTTATTAAAAGATTGGGCAACTCGGTAAGTTACACGGCAAGGTGTACAGTATTCGTGTATTCATTTTGACTTTGCGGACCAACGAAGCAGAAACATCACTATATCAGGGTTTACTTGTTGCTTCCACATGCACTTATTTGTTTAGAAGAAGGCGGGACAAGTGCCATGTAACGTGAACATACCCAGAACAAATATGGTAAGTGATAAAACATATGTTTATTTTTGTTTTTGTTCTATATAACATTTTCTTTATTTGTTTTTAATTCAAAACCGATTTGCTGGTGGACTATCAGTCCCCGGCATTGCCTAGTAACTATGATAAACCATCTGCTGTGGCCAACAGCCGTAAATAACGTTATCAAAGGCTGTGTATGAACTTTTCCATGTTGGCTGTATTCTACAAATGATTTGAAACACTTTACAAACTGTTTTCCATTGTTGACCTATATAGTACCATTGACGAGTCTCAAATGAACGAAACGGCCGTATGGTGCAGCAACATGTTTGATTTATCTTTTGTTTTCTGGGAACTTTATTTTAAATTATAATTATATACAAAATTTTATAGAGCGCCCTATCTAGCTAGAATAAACCACTCAAAAGTGCGCTTTCTAGTACATAGATGTACAATTTATACAATCAATACAATTTTGAGGAATTCGCAGGAGCTGCCGTATCAGGCGCTAACTACTAGTCATATGCCACCAAGCTAATATCTCCCTATGTATATCTGCGTGTGTGCTTGAGGTGTATTGAAAATAGGTGATTCTTCACTGTGTATTTTCGTTACTGTTTCATGTGCAAAAATACTTGCAATGAGCTCGGCCTTGATTGTTATTCAAACAAATGACCTATTTTAAATAGCGGTAATACTTTATTTCCCATGTAAACTGTTCCGAAAGTATTGTTGTTTTTATTACTTTTCGTCCCATGCACAACACATATCCTACCCTTCTTAATGTAATTATTATGGAACAAATATTATGCTTCAATGTTTTTAACGTAATAAAGACGTGACATAGGAGTTAACATTTTTAAATGTAATTGCTAAACAATTAAAATGAAGTCATTATAGCTGTATTAAAGACGGATGGGTTATATTACAAATGTAACGTAAATGTCAACTACCGGGATTTGCAAATATTTTATTTCTTGACATAAAGTAAGAGGCAAAATGCCACTTACCCAGGTGATAAATCGTGCTAAAATTATTGAGTTCGCAACACGATTTCTCACCCCTTCACGATTTCTCACCCGGTGATAAATCGTGTTAGGGGTAGGTATATTACCCGTTGCCATGAGTACGAACACTGATTTTATTTTGGGGGATTGTTGTATATTAAGGCTTGTTTATTAAGAAACTACTGCACAAACTACAAACTACAACTTGTTCGAACTTCAAATTTTATGCCAAACCGCAGCGTTCGTCGTCCGTCCGTCCGTACGTCTGTCCATCCGTCAACTTTTTCCTATAAAACGCTACTTGTCCTGAACGACCTAGTAGATTTGAACTGAATATGGCCTGGAGCATCCTTAGGCCAAGGGAACTCATTTTTGTATAAACGGTGGGTGTGACACCTCTGGGGGCAGAGAAGCGGGGCCCCATAGGGGTAAAACCTTTAAAATCCTTCTGCTACCGTAGTGATTAAGGGATTTTATCCTTATTTGGTCTGGAGCATCCTTGGGTCAAGGGGACTCAATATTGTATAAATGGTGGGTTTAGACCTAGCGGAGGCAGAGGGGCGGGGTCTAATAGGGGAAATAGAGGTAAAACCTTTGAAATCCTTCTTCTACCATAGGGATTAAGGGATTTCATCCCAATTTGTTCTGGTGCATCCTTTGGCCAAGGACACTCAATTTGTTTTTAAAATTATTAGTTTGGACCCCCTGGGGGCAGAGGGGCGGGGCCTAATAGGGGTAATAGAGGTCAAACCTTTGAAATCCTTCTTCTACCACAGGGATTAAGGGATTTGGTCCCAATTTGGTCTGGAGCATCCTTAGGCCAAGTATATTTAATCTTGTTAAAATGGTGGGTTTAGACCCCCTTTGTGCAGAGGGGCGGGCCCATTAGGGAAAATAAATATTAAACCTTTAAAACCCTGCTTCTACCGTAGGGATAAGGAAATTGAGGTTTAAATCTTTAAAATCCTTCTCCATATGTACCATTTTAGAGATTTTATACGAATTTGACCTGGAGTATCCTTGGGCAAAGGGGTCTTAATTTTGTATAAATGATGGGTGTGCCCCCTTTGGGGAATTTGAGGTTTAATTATTTAAAATACTTCTTCTTCTATACCATTGGAGGAATTGTTTGTAATAAGAAGATATTCGATGCTAAGTTTCCGAATGGATCTTAATCATGGCCTATCATTTGCCGAGTCACTTCAGGCAATAACAATTTCTGTTCTGATTTATTGACCCCAATAAAGGTTGTTTAATTGAATATATTAAGGTGTTCTTGAAGATGGCCAAATAACCGAATACTCGGGCGAAAGACCACGAACCGGTTACCAAAAGCCTTAAACGGAAAGTCTGACAGTTACTAACCCCCTTTGGGAGCCCCATGTTCCCCTGGCTTAGACCTACAGTGTTCAGGGATTGCATAATAGTAATAATTTTATACTCTAATTTAAATACTGACAACGAGATGTCCCCAACACCATAAACAAATCTAAACAGATTTTACAAGGAAGCCAGAATACAAAGTTATGACATATCAACTGAGATAGAACGCGCCTTTACATGCGAGACGTAAACATAATCTGAGTACACACTTGAATGAGCTAGCATGTTTTAAAACGTCTGTCAAGCACATTTTGTTCTAAAGAAAAACATTACCGCACATGATTTCGATTCAGATAACTGTAATTGAAGCCGTCTTACTGCATTCCGACATTCGTTGTCCATGGGACATACATACTGAGGTTACATGCAATTATTTCCTGTGTTACCTTGAAATCTACGAGTAAAATATCATGCTAATTAATATTGCATGTATGTTTATGGTGTAAATACGTTTTAGATAGAACATTTT
The DNA here is from genome assembly GCF_002113885.1 of Mizuhopecten yessoensis. NCBI lineage: Eukaryota > Metazoa > Mollusca > Bivalvia > Pectinida > Pectinidae > Mizuhopecten > Mizuhopecten yessoensis. Next base: position 596,744 of record NW_018480050.1, on the reverse strand, counting down.
CCTTACATAATAGGTCTTTTTTGCTGTTTATTATTTGACGACCAAATAGACCAATTAACCGATTACTCGATCGGTAGATTGTTCGAGTAATCGGTGTCAAAAATAAGACAACCTTAGTATTATGGCATTGCGATCATTTTCTGATGCATCACTTGCGACTACTGGGTTAGTTTTGGCACCTTATGGTGTAACGGTTCCTGTCACGAGTAGATATTGTTATACTTTATAATAAAAAAAGGAAATGTATGTACCCTTCCAGCGCAATGAGTTCATACTGTGTACACATTCGTGTCCTTTGTTCGTTTGGCCAAAGAAAGATGTTAGATATGACTTGCATACTATTTTATATACGGTATATCTCCCGCAAATTGTCTTTTGAAAACCTTTCTATGTTAAGGATATTTAGCGGAATGAAAAGTATATGAATAATAGATAAATAGAAAAATACAGGTACTGCCATAACATAAAAAGAAGTAGTGGTGTTAATTCTCTAATAATAATAATAAATAATGTACATCATTTATATAGCTCCCTATGTAATTTGTAAAATTACTCTTAAGCGCTTTACAACATATGGATATTAGTATATAATTGTGAAATAAAAACAAAGGCTTATAATCACTTTTATACATTAAGCAAGCAGATAATCATCACAATGAGCACATAAATGAATAAATAAAGGGTGGTATTTACAGGACGATTTTGCAAAGAGCCTAAAATGTAGACATGAAGAGGTGAGTTTTGATGTCTTTCTTTAATTTAACCAGGGTATTTGACTTTCTAATAGCAGATGGTAAGCTATTCCACAACGTGGCCGAAACCCTCCAAAACTACCGATTTCTATATATCGCAGTACGAGATTTTTGGACACACAACAATGATTCTGACTCCGACCGCAGTGATCGTGACGGCTGATACAGGGTAACAAGCTCATGTAGGTCCGGGGGAGCTGTTCCATTCAGTGCCTTGTATGTGTATACCAGAATTTTGTACTGCGACCTGTATCGTACAGGTAACCAGTGCAATGAATATAGCACAGGTGTGATTTGCTCTCTCTTTCGAGTACGGGTAACCAGCCGTGCTGCAGTGTTTTGGACCCTCTGCAGACGACTAGTTAGTTTGTCAGATATACCACAGAGCAGGGCGTTACTATAATCCAACCGAAAGGTAACAAGTAAATGCACCAACATATTGCATGCATCTGCAGTTATAAACTGCCGGATACAGGCGATGTTCCTGATCTGGTAGTAGCAGGATTTGGCAATAGCGTTCACTTGTTTCTCCATGTTCAGTGAACTATCAAAATATACCCCTAGGTTTTTAACAGCTGGGACAGTCTCAATAGTTCTGGCACCGACCTTGAGCTGAATAGCCATTGTTTGTTGACACTTTGGGGAAAAGACAATTAGTTCCGTCTCGTCCTGATTAAGATTTAGCATGTTGACGTTCATCCAGGTACAGATATCTGTCAGACAAGCTTTCAGATTTTCTGATATTGTATCACAACTGTCCTGTGGTTTGATGACCATTACATTTATTGTGTGTCATCAGCATAGCAACGATAGCAATGGCTATGGCGACAACAAATCTCTCCGATTGGTTTGGAGTACAGGCAATATTTTTGTGGTCCTAACACAGACCCTTGAGGAACCCCGCAATCTAGTACATTGTCATGTGAGGTGGTAGATCCGATGGCAACACACTGTCGTTGTTCACTCAGATAAGACTGTATCCAGCATAGTACTTCAGACGTTTATAAAGTATGCCATGGTCGATGACGTCAAATGCAGCTGACAAATCCTGCATGGCAAACACCGCTCTGCACTTGTTATCCAATGCAGAAGCTATGTCATTATGTACACGTAGGAGGGCCGTAAGTAGTGCCCAATGCGGTAAGCCGATTGCAGGTTGTCATGGAGATTGTTTGCATGGAGATGAACATCTAAACACCGGGAATCACAGAAACTGCTTGGTATAGCTTATATCGCAAGTTTACGGTTAATTCAAACTGGTTTAAAAAAACAATCAACCTACTAAAATAAAACATGCTCTTTACACTAATATATTTATGTTTATAATTGCTCAGGTGCGGTACCGTACGCATCATTACTGTGACTTGGTTTTCCATCATTACATACAAACTCGGTAACTCCAAATATGGAATGAGTACCTGTAAGATGTTGCTACGCTTGCTATTATCCTTTTTGTAATTAAGATATCTTCATGTTTGGCTAATTCTAAAAGACTTGTTATGAACTTATTCATACGGGTAAATGACGTGGAAAGTTTTCCTATAATTTTATATTTTTTATGAAAGGTTTCTCTATAACACGACATCAATAGAGTAATTCGCTTCTTTGTTTTATACAAACAAGTCAAGAAAAGATAAAAAAATATTCAGAAAAGTCTTATATCGTGGCATGGCACTATATAGATAAAGGGTAAAGCTCGATCAAGCTCAAGATGTGGATTAATTTAAGTTCGTTAATCCCAAGTTGCCAGCCTTCTTATAGGAAAATTAAGAAAAAAACTATGAGTTAGTCTGATTTTGATTTCTTCGTTATATATGTATACACGTCGGGTATATGTTGGTGTGAATTAGATATGATATCTACCTGAGAATAAATAGGCAATGACCACCCACTGACCTTTCACTTGTGGTCATATGGGATTATAATAGACTGTACCTATTATTTAATACCTTGTGTGAAGGCAATTAATCCTGTCAATTAACCCATTGTCTGTCCAGTAGATACATAACATAGGTAGTTCAGTAATCGCTTACAGGTAAGATACTGTGTCTGTCCCTTTGTCAAAAATGACAGCCTCAGGAACAATTCTATTTCAAAACAGTATAGTAGTGTTTCACACTACCTTATCCTTTAAATGGTTTACAAATTGGGTGTTACATAGATAGTCAATGCTAATTGATAACACACCCCTGCATCAATTAATGAATCCACTGAACCATGACAGAGTCTTTTGTACATGTACGTGCAGTGGTCCATGATAGCCACAGGGCACAGGTGTTACATTAAAGAACTAGAAGGACAATTAGGACATTTTTAAGGTTAAATCAATAAAAAAATGTTAGCACTTTTTTGAAAACACACTCAAATCTGTTCTTGAAGAAAAAATATCCAAGATCTCAGAGCAGTTATCATTTATGGTTAATTCATCATTTTTTAAAACAGAATTTCATATATATATATATATAGTAGATAATAAATAAATAAGTCCTTGCGAAGGAAAATATAGAATAAAAACAAATTTTTCAGATCGTCCGCTAGGCCTTTCTGCCTTCTAGGGCTTCTTCAGGCGGATTGATGTTTATTTATCACCGTTGGTTACATGACGTCATCAATATTTGTATAGTCAACAATTTTAGTGACGTCATAAATAAACAAGCATAGTGACGTCACAAGCAATACCAAGACAAAGAAAACATCTACATACAATACATTGCAAAAATCATTGTGCATTCAGGCTGGGTTTGAGGACTTTTATAAACATATTTTCTTTAATTTCTCTTGCAACTACATCGTCGCTATTCAGTTTGTAAATAGGTAACACATGAAAAGCATCTTTAGAACATCGATGCATATGTTTGCTAACTTTTAAAAATCTTAGTTCATTGTCCTTCATTTGTTGTCTATGTACATTCATTCGTATTCTCAATTCACATCCGGTCTGTCCGATATAAAATTCACCACATTGTTTACGGTATTCTTTATGCATAGATCATCTACTCCTGGGATAGTCGATCTGATAATACCATAAGGTGTTTATTTTGATTGGAAAATAATAGATTTTTTTTTATTTTTTAGACATTTTTAAAGTTTATTCTTATATTTCATTTTCATAGTAAACATAAATTTAATATAATGTCATACAAGAAACACGGACTAGAAAACTCCACACTTCCTAGAATCAATATTTTTTTCTATCTATTTTTTCTTCAGAAGTCTAAGTTTACTTAATAACTTTAAAAAATATAAAAAGAGACCATTGAAGAAATAATAAAATCCCCTTAAAATACATATCATTCATGATTGGTGCATAGGGATGTCTTTAGGGTCAGGACCCTCCAACCCTCCGTTTGCAGAGATAGAATGAAACATAATTTCTACAACTTGGGTGTATACGGTGGTTTAATGTCTCCCCCCTACCTTCTACTTGTCCAGGAGGTAAATGTAATTTGACATCAGACCCTATACCTTGCGTAATACACACACCCTCAGGGCATTTCAACCCCTGCAGTTTCTCCTGTGCTAGCTACAGATTTCAGACAGGTTAAATGTACCCTTAGAAAAGTCATTTTGGATACCTACATATTTAATTGTTTCTATAAATAAATAAATAAGTAAAGGCGGTCTCAGTGGGAAGGGGTTTTATTTCTGCTCAGGGAACATTGAGGAAACAAAAATCCGTTGAGCTGTTTTACACATTGCAACACTTCATATGACGTTAATGAAACAACCAGCTAGCTAACCAAACAACCAACTAGCTAACCAAACAACCAGCTAGCTAACCAAACAACCAGCTAGCTAACCAAACAACCAAACTTATTTTCCTGGTTTCTGGTTAAATAAACAGTTACAGTATCAAATTTACATTACTCAAGAAATTTAATAGTTTTTCATCGATAAACCAAGAATATACTTGTTAATGTGAGGTGTGGGGTTACTAAAGATCGCAAGTCCGAATGTATAAATTCTTGGAAAGTATCGCCAAAACATAGACAATACAACAACGCAGTTGTTGTGTCTTTTGAATATGTTGTGATATGCTATTCTTTGACTACGGATATTGGACTTAAATATTATAGACTTGTTTTCTACTCAACAGGTTGCGCCTGTAATATACTGAAGTATGATCAATATCTTGTTTGATATTCAATATTTCATAAATGTTCACACTATAATGCGTGAATAGGTACTGAAGAACTGACAAATAATTTGTCATCTATTTCTCTGCTTGAAATGATTGATAAAGAATAACTCTGTTTCATGATGACATAACCCAAGGCAATTTCAGCAAACAGTCCAACTTATCGGGTAAGACCAGCTGGAGCATTTAAGTACATACCCATTCTTTATTTCGGTAATAATATGTAAATGTTTTTATATACAGTAATAAATGTACATCACGAAAAAATTTGAATAAAGACTGTTAAAAGTAAAGATAGCGAGACGATACAAAACTCGATAAGAGCAACCTGGCGTACTGTTTATACTATTTAAGTTTCTTATCATGCATGCATCATACAGACATACACCATCATAATTACATACAACTTAGCCACATTTCGTACCTTTCCTTCACGCTAGTACCAACCAAAAGTACCAGTTGCATAAACCGTCTTGTGATATGACAACACGGTATACTCCCCCCCCCGTGTTATTTCCACATACTCGAGGTAGTCACTAGGACTACAAAGTAAGGAAGCACGTTATTATAGAATTTATCATTTTTTAATGTAGAAAGCCAGATAAATAAAATATTATAAATAATAACGACACAAATATTATCAGCAAATATTTGAAATATCACACACAGACACATTTCAAACAGCTGAGAAAATGAGCTGACTATTTTGTATTCTTCAGGTTTGGGGTCAGTTCGCTCTAACTGTGCTGTTTCTGGCTATGCGGTCAAGCTTTGGCTACGAGTGCGATAAATCAGCGACCGTTTGTAGGACCTCCTTGGTGATAGAAGACAGAATAACAATGATGCACGAGGACCACAAAAAGGTGTACCCCCACAAGGGCAAACTATATCGTTTCGACGTCGACAACCCTGACAACGCCACTGAAATCCCACTAGAAGGCGTGATAACTGGCGACGGGTATGAACCAGGGCGACTCGTCGTGGTTGCCAACAACAGTATGCCGGGCCCACCGATCATCGTATATGTTGGTCAACGACTCATAATTGATGTCACCAATAAGCTTCCTTCTGACACAGTTACTATACACTGGCACGGCCTCCCACAGCATGGAACTCCTTGGATGGACGGCGTTCCTTTCATTACCCAGTGTCCAATTCTCTCGGGTCAGACGTTCACCTATGACTTCATTGTCGAACCAAAGGGTACTTATTGGTACCACGCGCATACGGGATCTATGCGATCAAATGGATTGAATGGAGCATTTGTGATAAGAGAACCTTATTCAACCATACCTGAACACATCATGGTCGTTCAAGGATTCAACCATAATCGAAGCTCAGACTTGGACTTCAAAAAAATGCTGATCGGTCACTTTGAGAATCGTCAACCTATGCCAACAACCGAATCTGTGGATGGTGGATTCTTCAGTCGTTTTTTCCTAACCTCAGCACTGATCAATGGGAAAGGGCGTTATTATCCTAACTTGACGACAGAGGATCACAACTTTGCACCTTTGACCATGTATGATGTGCAGTTTGGAAATACATACAGATTCCGTGTGGTCAATGTAGGAGCACAGTATCCCATGCGGATATCTATAGACAATCACAACCTGACTTTAACAGCTTCTGATGGCTTCGACTTCAAACCAGTTGTTGCCGAATCTTTTATCATCAATCCTGGAGAAAGATACGACTTCTTCATTGTAGCCGAGCAACCGAGAGCCAACTACTGGGTACGGACTGAGACCATTGAATACCCCAACCCACACAAGGCAAAGGCGATATTACGTTATAGTGGGGCAGGCGACGAGGAACCGACTACTTCTAGGAAAATCTGTACGCCAACAGACCGGTGCCTAGTTGTGAATTGTCCGTTCACATACTTTCCAGCAGGCACCTTCACTGATTGCATGCGTTTTGATCAGTTACGATCATTGCTCGACAACGATCCAGCACCGGTACCTACTGGGAACGAAGCGCTAGTTGAACACTTCCTTAACTTTGCATTTCCTGGAATAGATTACTTCCCTTCGTCAGTCAATGGAAGACAATTCAGATTTCCTAAGGTATCTGCCCTGACACAACCATTTGAGATAGATACTTCGTGTGATGACCAAGACTGCGGCTCGGAAAAACTGTGTCAGTGCTCCCATTCACTCCCCCTGCACCATAATGACGTAGTGCAACTCGTCATCCTTAATATGGGGGTCGGAACCGGATGGTCACATCCGATCCATCTACATGGTTACTCGTTTTATGTTCTGAAGATGGGTTATGCAACATACAACGAGACGACAGCAAAATTCATAGCTCCGAATCCTGATATCGATTGTCGTGGGGACTTCTGCAACGATGCCACATGGAGCGATCCGAGCTGGCTAGGCGACAACGTACCTGGATTGGAACTCACTAATCCAACGCGAAAGGATACAATTATAATACCTAGCGGCGGATATGCAGTCATCAGAATCAAGGCCGACAACCCAGGTGTATGGTTGATGCATTGCCACATCGAACTGCATGCAAACGACGGAATGATGATGTACATAAACAACTCTTATGGAATGCATCCCCCTCCTCCTGACGGATTTCCCATCTGCCACAGTTTTCCATCAGAATATCGTGCTCGCAAACATGCAAGCAATGGTGGGAACATGACAACTTCGGCGCCGGTTACCAGAATCGTCACACAGATCGAGGAGGTGGAAGTGTTCGAAGACGGTAGGTGTTTGAATTGTCATGTTGTTTATTTATCACTCGTAGATTATTTTACTTTGTTGTTGTGTTTTGATATGAAATATTTATTATACCTCTAATTGTTTAAGACTTTCGAGATATGATATTTTTTTTAGCAAAAATGATATATCCCTAAAACTTAATCATAATGTTGTTTTAGTCTCTAAAACAAATTCCAGGAACATCATTTGTAACTCCACCCCTTTGTTTACTTACAGATGGGTATGGAATGAAGGCGTTTTGGATCGGTATAGCTGTTATGGGTGTGGTATGTCTTCTACTCATTGCTTACATTCTACACCTTCGCAAGATGGTAAAAGTCCTGGAGGAATGGAAGAAATCAGCCGTTGAAACGAAAGGCGTAGATAATCCATCGTTCTCCAAATTTTGACTGTATAATGGAACCTCTTTAAAGTTGACACTTCAGTTGTATAGCTTTTGTGAATTGGTATCGGTTACAGTGTAACTTTGCTTTACTTGATGATTTGGTTCGTTTTTTATAGAACCTCTTTTAACCATACTCTTCAGTTCTGTGTGGAATAGAAACTTGAGTATACTCGTTAGTTTTGTGTGCAGAAGAGGAAGAGCATCAATATATGGGACTTTTTGGATTTTATATGAAGGTTATCGCTGTGTTAGTAACCTTTCCGGTATTTCAGAATCTTGTTTTGGATTCGCTTTCGTTTTATGTTACAGTGAAACTGTACAAGAATCGTACTTAACTGTATTTTAAATTCGATGCAAACATTTAAAACTATCTCTCTATATATAAAACTGCTATTATTTTATTATTGCTGGGAATCTCTGCTCCGAGCATTTCTATTTTGGGGGTTGGGGTGGGGTGTGTGTGTGTGTGTGTGGGTGTGTGTGTGTGGGTGTAGGGGGGGGGGGGGTTGTGGTACTGTGCTTTGACTGCCTAAGTAGTTAATATAATAACCTATACATTTTGGTACTTTAAGCTTTTGTCTCACTTTTGTTTCTTGATCTTGAATTATATTAATGTCTGGATGTTGTGTTAAAGATGCGTTGATTCCCTACGGTTTAAGTTATTATCGCGATGACAAGTTGTCAGTGTACGGGATATGTTGAAATAATTGTGTGAATACTTTTTTAAAGTAAGACGGGTTTTATATAAGTACCAAGACTTTTATGATAAAATAGATAAGGTGAAATAAATAAAATGTAAAAAACAAATGTATTTTGAGAGTAAAAAGAAATTGACCGGGGTTCGAGCCCTAGAACCTGGATTGTAATATTGTCGTTCTAACCGACAAAAAAACGTTGTTATAGAAGTGTTCTGGCCTAAATGTGCTGCAATTATATTATAAAGCAACTGTTTATTTTTAAGCAAATGAACAAAACAAACCACTCGCTTCCTTCTCTATATTCATTTCAGTATCTACTCACTTCCTAACCCACATTTATATCGGTATCTGCTACATTCCTCATCCAAATTCATATCACAATCTACTCATTTCCTAGACATTATTTGTATTTGTATCTACAATTGTACTCACATCCTTGCCCACATTTATATCAGTATCTACTCACTTCCTAATCCACATTTATATAAGTATCTACTCACTTCCAAATCCACGTTTATATCAGTATCTACTCACTTCCTCATCCACATTTATATCAGTATCTACTCACTTCCTCATCCACATTTATATTAGTATCTACTCACTTCCTAACCAACATTTATATCAGTATCTACTCACTTCCTCATCCACATTTATATCAGTATCTACTCACTTCCTCATCCACATTTATATAAGTATCTACTCACTTCCAAACCACATTTATATCAGTATCTACTCACTTCCTAACCAACATTTATATCAGTATCTACTCACTTCCTAACCAACATTTATATCAGTATCTACTGGCTTCCTTATCCAGATTTATATCATTATAGACTCAATTCCTAAACCTTAAATTTATATCAGCACACTCCCTAAAAGTCGTTTATCATACAAGAGGTTTTGAAAGAAAGTTTATCATCGAAATTTTGATCGACAGAATATGTTTTATATATGCTTAAAAAACTGTCTTATTGCCGATTGTATCTTTTTACACTAATAAGCTGACACAAAGCTTATGCATGATATTTCAAATAAAGACATTTTTAGTTACAGAAGCAATTTCTGAGTTATTATTTACTGCATCTGTTTTGCTTCAATTTTCCAACAATCCACTTTGAATACATTATTGGTACTTCATAATCGGTATAAAAGCTGTCGTCACTTTGTTTGAATAAATGTGGTATTTTAAAGGTCCTTAACTTAAACTAAGCAAAAGCGGAACAAAAGTGCATCAGCGTCAAAATTTCGAATGCGAAAAAGCAACAACATTATCTGATATATTAAAACGCAGTTGCCTATAGTTACTTAAGGCCAGATATTATAAGCTGTGTTAAGTACTTACCACATTCCTTGTAATTCCTGTTTCTTATTTGGTAAAAGTTGTGATTATAAATCGACTGTACACGTTGTGACAAGGTAAAATTCGAAAACCATTGATAGATACGTAGATACGTGCGTACATTATGAAGAAACATGTGCTACTCCTCAGTGTACAGGGCCCATGAAATATAATTTTATAAAATCACATTGAGATTACTTCATGAAATCCTATTTATACTATCTATCTGTTTTATGTATAATTCCGTCAGAAACGCATATAAAATAATAGCATGGTCAGCAATAACTTAGATTAGATACGTGTGTGGGTGTATAGATCAGTATCAGATACACAATGGTGTCAATAGATAGATTAGATGAACAATGTTGTAAATAGATAGATTAGATAAACAATGGTGTCAATAGATAGATTACAGATTCACAATGGTGTAAATAGATAGATTAGATAAACAATGTTGTAAATAGATAGATTAGATACACAATGGCGTAAATAGATAGTTAGCAGATAAAAATGGTGTCAATAGATAGATTAGATACACAATGGTGTCAATAGATAGATTACAGATACACAATGGTGTCAATAGATAGATTAGATAAACAATGGTGTCAATAGATAGGTTACAGATACACAATGTTGTCAATAGATAGATTAGATGAACAATGTTGTCAATAGATAGATTACAGATACACATTGTTGTCAATAGATAGATTAGATAAACAATGTTGTCAATAGATAGATTAGATAAGCAATGTTGTCAATAGATAGATTACAGATACACAATGGTGTCAATAGATAGATTAGATAAACAATGTTGTCAATAGATAGATTACAGATACACAATGGTGTCAATAGATAGATTAGATAAACAATGTTGTCAATAGATAGATTACAGATACACAATGGTGTCAATAGATAGATTAGATAAACAATGTTGTCAATAGATAGATTACAGATACACAATGGTGTCAATAGATAGATTAGATAAACAATGTTGTCAATAGATAGATTACAGATACACAATGGTGTCAATAGATAGATTAGATAAACAATGTTGTCAATAGATAGATTACAGATACACAATGGTGTCAATAGATAGATTAGATAAACAATGTTGTCAATAGATAGATTACAGATACACAATGGTCTCAATAGATAGATTACAGACACACAATGGTGTCAATAGATAGATTAGATAAACAATTTTGTCAATAGATAGGTTACAGATACACATTGTTGTCAATAGATAGATAACAAATAAACAATGGTGCCAATAGATAGATTACAAAGAAACAATGTTGTCAATAGATAGATTAGATAAACAATGTTGTCAATAGATAGTTTAGATAAACAATGGTGTCAATAAATAGATTAGATAAACAATGGTCTCAATAAATAGATTAGAAAAACAATGGTGTCAATAGATAGATTAGATAAACAATGTTGTCAAAAGATACATTAGATACACAATGGTGTCAATAGATAGATTAGATAAAGAATGTTGTCAATAGATAGATTACAGATACACAATGGTGTCGATAGATAGATTAGATAAACAATGGTGTCAATAGCTAGATTAGATAAAGAATGTTGTCAATAGATAGATTACAGATACACAATGTTGTCAATAGATAGATTAGATAAAGAATGTTTTCAATAGATAGATTACAGATACACAATGGTGTCGATAGATAGATTAGATGAACAATGTTGTCAATAGATAGATTACAGATACACAATGGTGTCAATAGATAGATTAGATAAACAATGTTGTCAATAGATAGGTAACAGATACACAATGGTGTCAATAGATAGATTAGATAAACAATGTTGTCAATAGATAGATTACAGATACACAATGGTGTCAATAGATAGATTAGATAAACAATGTTGTCAATAGATAGGTAACAGATACACAATGGTGTCAATAGATAGATTAGATAAACAATGGTGTCAATAGATAGATTATAGATACAATGTTGTCAAAAGATTGATTAAATAAACAATGTTGTCAGTAGATAGATTACAGATACACAATGGTGTCAATAGATAGATTAGATAAACAATGTTGTCAATAGATAGATTACAGATACACAATGGTGTCAATAGATAGATTAGATAAACAATGTTGTCAATAGATAGATTACAGATACACAATGGTGTCAATAGATAGATTAGATAAACAATGTTGTCAATAGATAGATTACAGATACACAATGGTGTCAATAGATAGATTAGATAAACAATGTTGTCAATAGATAGATTACAGATACACAATGGTGTCAATAGATAGATTAGATAAACAATGTTGTCAATAGATAGATTACAGATACACAATGGTGTCAATAGATAGATTAGATAAACAATGTTGTTAATAGATAGGTTACAGATACACAATGGTGTCAATAGATAGATTACAGATACACAATGGTGTCAATAGATAGATTAGATAAACAATGTTGTCAATAGATAGATTACAGATACACAATGGTGTCAATAGATAGATTAGATAAACAATGTTGTCAATAGATAGATTACAGATACACAATGGTGTCAATAGATAGATTACATATACACAATGGTGTCAATAGATAGATTACAGATACACAATGGTGTCAATAGATAGATTACAGATACACAATGGTGTCAATAGATAGATTACAGATACACAATGGTGTCAATAGATAGATTACATATACACAATGGTGTCAATAGATAGATTACAGATACACAATGGTGTCAATAGATAGATTACAGATACACAATGGTGTCAATAGATAGATTACAGATACACAATGGTGTCAATAGATAGATTACAGATACACAATGGTGTCAATAGATAGATTACAGATACACAATGGTGTCAATAGATAGATTACAGATACACAATGGTGTCAATAGATAGATTACAGATACACAATGGTGTCAATAGATAGATTACAGATACACAATGGTGTCAATAGATAGATTACAGATACACAATGGTGTCAATAGATAGATTACAGATACACAATGGTGTCAATAGATAGATTACAGATACACAATGGTGTCAATAGATAGATTACAGATACACAATGGTGTCAATAGATAGATTACAGATACACAATGGTGTCAATAGATAGATTACAGATACACAATGGTGTCAATAGATAGATTACAGATACACAATGGTGTCAATAGATAGATTACAGATACACAATGGTGTCAATAGATAGATTACAGATACACAATGGTGTCAATAGATAGATTACAGATACACAATGGTGTCAATAGATAGATTACAGATACACAATGGTGTCAATAGATAGATTACAGATACACAATGGTGTCAATAGATAGATTACAGATACACAATGGTGTCAATAGATAGATTACAGATACACAATGGTGTCAATAGATAGATTACAGATACACAATGGTGTCAATAGATAGATTACAGATACACAATGGTGTCAATAGATAGATTACAGATACACAATGGTGTCAATAGATAGATTACAGATACACAATGGTGTCAATAGATAGATTACAGATACACAATGGTGTCAATAGATAGATTACAGATACACAATGGTGTCAATAGATAGATTACAGATACACAATGGTGTCAATAGATAGATTACAGATACACAATGGTGTCAATAGATAGATTACAGATACACAATGGTGTCAATAGATAGATTACAGATACACAATGGTGTCAATAGATAGATTACAGATACACAATGGTGTCAATAGATAGATTACAGATACACAATGGTGTCAATAGATAGATTACAGATACACAATGGTGTCAATAGATAGATTACAGATACACAATGGTGTCAATAGATAGATTACAGATACACAATGGTGTCAATAGATAGATTACAGATACACAATGGTGTCAATAGATAGATTACAGATACACAATGGTGTCAATAGATAGATTACAGATACACAATGGTGTCAATAGATAGATTACAGATACACAATGGTGTCAATAGATAGATTACAGATACACAATGGTGTCAATAGATAGATTACAGATACACAATGGTGTCAATAGATAGATTACAGATACACAATGGTGTCAATAGATAGATTACAGATACACAATGGTGTCAATAGATAGATTACAGATACACAATGGTGTCAATAGATAGATTACAGATACACAATGGTGTCAATAGATAGATTACAGATACACAATGGTGTCAATAGATAGATTACAGATACACAATGGTGTCAATAGATAGATTACAGATACACAATGGTGTCAATAGATAGATTACAGATACACAATGGTGTCAATAGATAGATTACAGATACACAATGGTGTCAATAGATAGATTACAGATACACAATGGTGTCAATAGATAGATTACAGATACACAATGGTGTCAATAGATAGATTACAGATACACAATGGTGTCAATAGATAGATTACAGATACACAATGGTGTCAATAGATAGATTACAGATACACAATGGTGTCAATAGATAGATTACAGATACACAATGGTGTCAATAGATAGATTACAGATACACAATGGTGTCAATAGATAGATTACAGATACACAATGGTGTCAATAGATAGATTACAGATACACAATGGTGTCAATAGATAGATTACAGATACACAATGGTGTCAATAGATAGATTACAGATACACAATGGTGTCAATAGATAGATTACAGATACACAATGGTGTCAATAGATAGATTACAGATACACAATGGTGTCAATAGATAGATTACAGATACACAATGGTGTCAATAGATAGATTACAGATACACAATGGTGTCAATAGATAGATTACAGATACACAATGGTGTCAATAGATAGATTACAGATACACAATGGTGTCAATAGATAGATTACAGATACACAATGGTGTCAATAGATAGATTACAGATAAACAATGGTGTCAATAGATAGATTACAGATGCACAATGGTGTCAATAGATAGATTAAATAAACAATGGTGTCAATAGATAGATTAGATAAACAATGTTGTCAATAGATTGATTGCATAAACAATGTTGTCAATAGATAGATTACAGACACACAATGGTGTCAATAGATACATTAGATACACAATGGTGTCAATAGATAGATTAGATAAAAAATGTTGTCAATAGATTGATTGCATAAACAATGGTGTCAATAGATACATTAGATACACAATGGTGTCAATAGATAGATTACAGATACACTATGGTGTCAATAGATAGATTACACAGACACATTGGTGTCAATAGATAGATTACAATAGATTACAGATACGCAATGTTGTCAATAGATAGATGATAGATGCACAATGGTGTCCATTGATAGATTAGATTAACAACGTTGTCAATAGATAGATTAGATACACAATGGGGTCAATAGATAGATTACAGATAGATTACAGATACGCAATGTTGTCAATAGATAGATGATAGATACACAATGGTGTCCGTTGATAGATTAGATTAACAATGTTGTAAATAGATAGATTAGATAAACAGTGTTGTCAAAAGATTGATTAGTTAAACAATGTTGTCAATAGATAGGTTAGATAAACAATGTTGTCAACAGATAGATTACAGATACACAATGGGGTCAATAGATAGATTAGATAAGCAATGTTGTCAAAAGATTGATTAAATAAACAATGTTGTCAGTAGATAGATTACAGATACACATATAGTTTACAGACACACAATGGTGTCAATAGGTAGATTAGATAAACAATGTTGACA
Source organism: Mizuhopecten yessoensis (assembly GCF_002113885.1). Classification (NCBI taxonomy): domain Eukaryota; kingdom Metazoa; phylum Mollusca; class Bivalvia; order Pectinida; family Pectinidae; genus Mizuhopecten; species Mizuhopecten yessoensis. The sequence continues at coordinate 580,968 of NW_018480050.1, read as the reverse complement.
ATAGATAGGTTACAGATACACATTGGTGTCAATAGATAGATTACAATAGATTACAGATACGCAATGGTGTCAATAGATAGATAAGATGAACAATGTTGTCAATAGATAGATGATAGATACACAATGGTGTCCATTGCTAGATTAGATTAACAATGTTGTAAATAGATAGATTAGATACACAATGTTGTCAATAGATAGATGATAGATACACAATGGTGTCCATTGATAGATTAGATTAACAATGCTGTCAATAGATAGATTAGATACACAACGGTGTTAATAGATAGATTACAGATACACTATGGTGTCAATAGATAGATTACACAGACACATTGGTGTCAATAGATAGATTACACAGACACATTGGTGTCAATAGATAGATTACAATAGATTACAGATACGCAATGTTGTCAATAGATAGATTACAGAGTTGTCAATAGATAGTTTACAGATGCACAATGGTGCCAATAGATAGATTACAGACACACAATGGAGTCAATAGATAGATTACAGATACGCTGTGTTGTCAATAGATAGATTAGGTAAACAATGTTGTCAAAAGATACATTAGATACACAATGGGGTCAATAGATAGATTACAGATACGCAATGTTGTCAATAGATAGATGATAGATACACAATGGTGTCCATTGATAGATTAGATTAACGATGTTGTCAATAGATAGATTACATAAACAATGGTGTCAATAGATAGCTTACAGATACGCAATGTTGTCAATAGATAGATGATAGATACACAATGGTGTCCATTGCTAGATTAGATTAACAATGTTGTAAATAGATAGATTAGATAAACAGTGTTGTCAAAAGATTGATTAGGTAAACAATGTTGTCAAAAGATTGATTAGTTAAACAATGTTGTCAATAGATAGGTAACAGATACACAATGGTGTCAATGGATAGATTACAGATACACAATGGTGGCAATAGATAGATTAGATAAACGATGTTGTCAAAAGATTGATTAGATAAGCAATGTTGTCAATAGATAGGTTACAGATAAACAATGGTGTAAATAGATAGATTACAGATACGCTGTGTTGTCAATAGATAGATTAGATAGACAATGTTGTTAACAGATAGGTTACAGATACACAATGGTGTCGAGAGATAGATTACAGAGCCACAATAGTGTCAATAGATAGATTAGATTAACAATGTTGTAAATAGATAGATTAGATACACAATGGTGTTAATAGATAGATTACAGATACACAGATAGTTTACAGACACACAATGGTGTAAATAGATAGATTACAGATACACTATGGTGTCAATAGATAGATTAGATTAACAATGTTGTCGATAGATAGATTAGATACACAACGGTGTTAATAGATAGATTACAGATACACTATGGTGTCAATAGATAGATTACAATAGATTACAGATACGCAATGTTGTCAATAGATAGATGATAGATGCACAATGGTGTCCATTGATAGATTAGATTAACAACGTTGTCAATAGATAGATTACAGATACACATTGGTGTCAATAGATAGATTACAATAGATTACAGATACGCAATGTTGTCAATAGATAGATGATAGATACACGATGGTGTCCATTGATAGATTAGATTAACAACGTTGTCAATAGATAGATTACAGAAACACAATGGTGTCAATAGATATATTAAATAAATAATGGTGTCAATAGATAGATTATATAAACAATGTTGTTAACAGATAGGATACAGATACACAATGGTGTCAGTAGATAGATTAGATAAACAATGCTGTTAACAGATAGGATACAGATACACAATGGTGTCACTAGATAGATTAGATAAAGAATGTTGTCAATTGATAGATTACAGATACACAATGATATGAATAGATAGATTAAATAAACAATGGTGTCAATAGATATATAACAGAGAAACAATGATGTCAATAGATAGATTAGATACACACTGGAGTCAATAGATAGATTACAGATACGCTGTGTTGTCAATAGATAGATTAGATAGACAATGTTGTTAACAGATAGGATACAGATACACAATGGTGTCAGTAGATAGATTACAGATACACATATAGTTTACAGACACACAATGGTGTAAATAGATAGATTAGATAAACAGTGTTGTTAACAGATAGGTTACAGATACACAATGTTTTCAATAGATAGATTACAGATACACTATGGGGTCAATAGATAGGTTACAGATAAACAATGGTGTAAATAGATAGATTACAGATACACTATGGGGTCAATAGATAGGTTACAGATAAACAATGGTGTAAATAGATAGATTACAGATACGCAATGGTGTCAATAGATAGATTAACAATGGTGTCAATAGATAGATTATATACACAATGTTGTCAATAGATAGTTTACAGATACAATGGTGTCAATAGATAGAGTACAGATACACAATGGTGTCAGTAGATAGATTACAGATACACAGATAGTTTACAGACACACAATGGTGTAAATAGATAGATTACAGATACACTATGGGGTCAATAGATAGGTTACAGATAAACAATGGTGTAAATAGATAGATTACAGATACACTATGGGGTCAATAGATAGGTTACAGATAAACAATGGTGTAAATAGATAGATTACAGATACACTATGGTGTCAATAGATAGATTATATACACAATGTTGTCAATAGATAGAATAGATAAACAATGTTGTCAAAAGCTTGATTAGATAAACAATGTTGTCAAGAGATTGATTAGATAAACAATGTTTTCAATAGATGGAATACAGATACACAATGTTGTCAATAGATAGGTTAGATAAACAATGTTGTCAATAAATAGATTACAGATACACAATGGGGTCAATAGATAGATTACAGATAGATTACAGATACGCAATGTTGTCAATAGATAGATGATAGATACACAATGGTGTCCATTGATAGATTAGATTAACAATGTTGTCAATAGATAGATTAGATAAACAATGTTGTCAAAAGATTGATTAGATAAACAATGTTGTCAATAGATAGATTACAGATACACAATGATATCAATAGATAGATTAAATAAACAATGGTGTCAATAGATAGATTACAGATACACTATGGTGTCAATAGATAGGTTACAGATACACAATGGTGTCAATAGATAGATTAAATTAACAATGGTGTCAATAGATAGATTAGATAAGCAATGTTGTCAATAAATTGATTAGATAAACAATGTTGTCAATAGATAGATTACAGATACACAATGGTGTCAATAGATAGATTAGATAAACAATGTTGTCAATAGATAGTTTACAGATACACAATGGTGTCAATAGATAGATTAAATAAACAATAGATAGTTTACAGATACACAATGGTGTCAATAGATAGATTAGATAAACAATGGTCTCAATAGATAGATTGAATAAACAATAGATATTAACAGATACACAATGGTGTCAATAAATAGATTAAATAAACAATAGATATATTACAGACACACAATGGTGTCAATAGATAGATAAGATAAACAATGTTGTCAATAGATAGATTACAGATACACAATGGTGTCAATAGATAGATTAGATAAACAATGTTGTCAATAGATAGTTTACAGATACACAATGGTGTCAATAGATAGATTACAGATACACAATGGTGTCAATAGATATATTACAAATAAACAATGGTGTCAATAGATAGATTACAGATTCGCAATGTTGTGAATAGATAGATTAGATACACAATGGTGTCAATAGATGATTACAGATACACAATGGTGTCAATAGATAGATTAGATAACAATGTTGTCAATAGATCACAATGGGGTCAATAGATAGATTACAGGATAGATTACAGAGACACAATAGTGTCAATAGATAGATTAGATAAACAATGTTGTCAATAGATAGATTACAGATACACAATGGTGTCAATAGATAGAATACAGATACACTAGGGTGTCGATAGATTAATTACAGATACACAATGGTGTCGATAGATAGATTACAGAGACACAATAGTGTCAATAGATAGATTACAGACACACAATGGTGTCAATAGATAGATTAGATAAACAATGGTGTCAATGGCTAGATTAGATAAACAATGTTGTCAAAAGATTGATTAAATAAACAATGGTGTCAATAGATAGATTAGATAAACAATGTTGTCAATAGATTGATTAGATAAACAATGTTGTCAATAGATAGATAACAGACATACAATGGTGTCAATAGATAGATTACAGATACACAATGGTGTCAATACATAGATTAGATAAACAATGGCGTCAATAGATATATTACAGATACACAATGGGGTCAATAGATAGATTAGCTACACAATGGCGTCAATAGATATATTACAGATACGCAATGGAGTCAATAGATAGATTACATAAACAATGTTGTCAAAAGAGTGATTAAATAAACAATGGTGTCAATGGATGATTACAGATACACAATTGTGTCAATAGATAGATTAAAGATACACAATGGTGTCCATAGATAGATTAGATAAAGAATGGTGTCAATATATAGATTACAAATGAACAATGGTGTCCATAGATAGATTACAAATGAACAATGGTGTCTATAGATAGATTAGATAACAATGTTGCCAATAGATAGATAACAGAGAAACAATGATGTCAATATATAGATTACAAATGAACAATGGTGTCCATAGATAGATTAGATAAAGAATGTTGTCAGTAGATAGATTACAGATAGATTACAGATACACAATGGTATCAATAGATAGAATACAGATACACTAGGGTGTCGATAGATTAATTACAGAGACACAATGGTGTCAATATATCTATTGACACCATTGTTTATTTGTAATCTATCTGCTGCCACAATTGTGTATCTGTAATCAATCTATTGATACCATTGTGTATCTGTAGTCTATCTATTGACAACATTGTTTCTTTGTAATCTATCTATTTAATCTATCTATTGACATCATTGTTTATCTAATCTATCCATTGACACCATTGTGTATCTAAACTATCTATTGACACAATTGTGTATCTTATCTATCTATTGACAACCTTGTTTATCTAATCTATCCATTGACACCATTGTTTATTTGTAATCTATCTGTTGCGACCATTGTGTATCTGTATCCTATCTATTGACAACATTGTGTATCTGTAACCTATCTATTGACACCATTATGTATCTGTAAACTATCTATTGATACCATTCTTTATCTAATCTATATATTGAGACCATTGTGTATCTGTAATCATCTATTGACACCATTGCTTATTTAATCAATCTTTTGACAACATTCTATTGACACCATTGTTTATTTAATCAATATTTTGACAACATTGTTTATGTAATCTATCTATTGACCCCATTGTTTATTTAATCAATCTGTTGACAACATTGTTTATGCAATCAATCTATTGACAACATTGTTATCTAGTCTATCTATTGACCCCATTGTTTATTTAATCAATATTTTGACAACATTGTTTATCTTATCTAGCCATTGACACCATTGTCTATCTAATCTATCTATTGACACAATTGTGTATCTAATCTATTTATTGACAACATTGTTTACCTAATCAATCTATTGACAACATTGTTTACCTAATCAATCTATTGACACCATTGTGTACCTAATCTACCTATTGACACCATTGTTGATCTAATCTATCTATTGCCACCATTGTGTATCGAAACAATCGATTGTCACGTTTGTTTATTTGTAATCTATCTGTAGCCACCATTGTGTATCTGTTAACTATGTATTGTTTATTTAATCTATATATTGACACCATTGTGTCTGTGTAATCTATCTATTGAAACCATTGTGTATCTGTATCTATTGACACCATTGATTAAATAAACAATGGGGTCAATAGATAGATTAGACAAACAATGTTGTCAATAAATTGATTAGATAAACAATGTTTTCAATAGATAGATAACAGACATAGAATGGTGTCAATAGATATATTACAGACACACCATGGTGTCAATAGATAGAATACAGATACACTAGGGTGTCGATAGATTAATTACAGAGACACAATGGTGTCAATAGAGAGATTAGATAAACAATGATGTCAATATATAGATTAAATAAACAATAGATATATTATAGACACACAATGGTGTCCATAGATAGATTACAGATGCACAATGGTGCCAATAGATAGATTACAGATGCACAATGGTGCCAATAGATAGATTAGATAGACAATGGTGTCAATGGCTAGATTAGATAAACAATGTTGTTAACAGATAGGTTACAGATACACAATGGTTTCAATAGATAGATTAGATCAACAATGGTGTCAATAGATATATTAGATAAACAATGTTTTCAATAGATAGATAACAGACATAGAATGGTGTCAATAGATATATTAAATAAACATTAGATAGTTTACAGACACACAATGGTTTCAATAGATAGATTACAGGTACACAATGGTGTCAATATATAGATTACAGATACACAAAGGTGACAATATATACATTAGATAAAGAATGGTATCAATAGATAGTTTACAGATACCCAATGGTGTCAATAGATTGATTAGATAAACAATGGTATGAATAGATAGATTACAGATGCACAATGGTGCCAATAGATTGATTAGATAAACAATGGTGTCATTAGATAGATTAAATAAACAATAGATATATTATAGACACACAATGGTGTCCATAGATAGATTTGATAAACAATGGTGTCAGTGGCTAGATTAGATAAACAATGTTATCAATAGATAGATTACATAAACAATGTTGTCAAAAGATCGATTAAATAAACAATGGGGTCAATAGATAGATTAGACAAACAATGTTGTCAATATATAGATAACAGACATACAATGGCGTCAATAGATATATTACAGACACACAATGATGTCAATAGATTGATTAGGTAAACAATGTTGTCAATAAATAGATTATATAAAAAATGTTGTCAATAGATTGATTAGATAAACAATGGTATGAATAGATAGATTACAGACAAACAATGGTGTCAATAGAAGGTTACAGATACGCAATGGAGTCAATAGATAGAATACAGATACACAATGGTCGCAACAGATAGATTACAGTGTACACTGATTAAAGAATCTGAACAGAACAAAAACAGACAGACTGATACACAATGGTGTCCATAGATAGATTACAGATGCACAATGGTGCCAATAGATAGATTACAAATGAACAATGGTGTCCATAGATAGATTACAAATGAACAATGGTGTCAATAGGTAGATTAAATAAACAATAGATATATTATAGACACACAATGGTGTCCATAGATAGATTACAAATGAACAATGGTGTCCATAGATAGATTACAGATACGCAATGTTGTCAATAGGTAGATTAAATAAACAATAGATATATTATAGACACACAATGGTGTCCATAGATAGATTACAGATGCACAATGGTGCCAATAGATTGATTAGATAAACAATGTTGTCAATATATAGATAACAGACATACAATGGTGTCAAATTAGATACACAATGGTGGCAATAGATAGATTAGATACACAATGTTGTCAATAGATTGATTGCATAAACAATGTTGTCAAAAGATCGATTAAATAAACAATGGTGGCAATAGATAGATTACAGATACACAATGGTGGCAACAGATAGATTACAGTGTACACTGATTAAAGAATCTGAACAGAACAAAAACAGACAGACTGACATCTTGAATCATGCAAACAACAATGTCGTGAAATTACGTGCTATCGTTTGGTGCCAGGTATCAGGAGTATTGATGTTAACATAATTAAAGACTTCTGAAGAAGTCTAAATTAGAATAGACTAATATAATATTTCCTTATCTTGAGGAGAGCAAGTATAACACAAAGAAATGCCAAGGGTAGGGATTTTTCTGTTACAACCTCAAGGTAGGGGATCATTATATTTCTCATACTGTTTAACATGATATCTTCGTTGTGTATAAACATTGGTGGTTTTCGCGGTTGTTATTAAACCACGAATATAAATACAACGAACTTGAATGATATACGTGTGTACTGTTTGTTAATACACGAAACGATCTAAATGACTTCGAACCACGAAGGAAACTATCCACGAACATTTCATGTAAGCATTTCAGGCACAACTTCACCGACAATAGTCTGGTATGGTGGATGTAATCGACCTATTTTGTCGAAAGCTGTTACATCATAATTTACTGTTCCCTAGAAGAAATAGTTTTTTTTTTGCGAGTGTCATTTGTCCCCCTAGGTGATGACAAAGAAACCATCGCTTAGTGGTGGGGGTGGGGTGGGGGTGGAGTGGGGGTGGGGAGAGGTGACGAAGAAACTCGAACTGGTAAATCTGGAGAAAATTTGGTGAAAGATGGAATAAACTGATATCTCATTATTATGATTTTGGAGTTGTTATTTTGAATTCACCTAGTTGACATGTCATATGTATTGGAAAAAGTATCTGGAAAAAGCTTTTGATTAAATGCTTTGATGTTAAGATCAGCTTCTGTAATTTTCGGCATTTAACCACTATTTTGAAATGAAAAAATGTTATTTTTATTTTCCGGTTTCAAAGAATTGCTCGATTTACTAGATTTAATATAAGTGAAATCAATAAGCAGTTAATCGTTACTTGAGGGCTTTTATAACTTGCTGTATTGTATTTACTGAAGTAGAATACCACAAGTAAAGTTTTTGTGCGCGGCACATATGTTAAAACGTACCGTAATAAATGTCTACGTACATACTATTTAAAAAAGATTTGCACCTGATTTGTGAACTAGCCCATGAAAAGGAATTCTATCAAAACATAATGAGATCACTTCATCACCTAACTGTGCTGTATAACCTAACTATATCCGTTGCAATAATCACGCATTTCAATAAAAACATTAAATTCAGTGATTTTTTTTTTCAAATAATGATGAAATTCCCTTGATAACTCAAACAAAATTAATGTTAATTATGTCGATGTTTTAGTTAACTTTTCGAAAATAATCAGATGTCCAAGCACGGAAATTCACTTCCATAAACTTAAATGACAACGATAAGTTGGACGTCAACTAAAGCTAAAGTGACGTCATCATTGTTTGGAAGCATAATTAGTAATAACCTGTTACATGGATGTTAATGTGCCACACACAGACAGGGATCTTCACGAGGTTCCGTGGTTTTTATATCTGTTACAAGGGTATTATCTGCCGTTAACATACTTCAAGCTTTTTTTACCTGAAAATCCGGAGAAACAGCTACTTAATAACAAGTAAGAATTTTAGGTAGGTCAGTAGGTGATTCACTACAGAATGCTGTTTAAGGTGTCAATATTACCTCTGTCTCGATGAAAGCCAGCCGTCCGACCATGTGGGTATTCTTCGGGTACTCTGGTTTCCTCCCACATTAAGATCCCGAGGGCGCTTCCGTCTTGGCCAACAAGAGTAATCAATATAAGTTTGAAAAAGTTGTTTCATAATTACTGTAAAATAAACAAAGTTGACATATTCACCTGTTTGTGTATTGCTGCCTTATATAGTTTAATAGGTAATAACGTTGTCAACACTCAATTTTGTGGACCTGCTATAGCTGAAAAAATGATTAACCGTCTTCATTTGATACGAATCATGAGGTTTTGTTTTTATTATTCCCCGAGAACGGTTTGAAACCTTTTTAGGGCGACAAGTTGATAAGACAAGATATAGAGTCGGAATACACAAGTGAGTAAGTAGTGAGAACCCATTGTCAGCTTTAAGAGAAATATCAAAAAGGAAGATGGAGACATGCATTGTTACTATTTACAACACAACCACATGCAGCCAAACAAAGTAGTGTCCCGTCGTCAAGATCTTTGACATTGTTGAAAAGGCTTTTTAAGCAGATTTTCTCTGGTCATCGCAGGCATCTATTTCGTGCCGTTGTGGTTTTACACTGGACTGCAGCGCTCAACTTTAGTCTGAAATAAGTATGATTCTAATGAATTTTGGTCTCTTTCTGTCTGATAGTTTCGGGGAAGAAGTCGCTTAAAGTAATATGGCAAAATAACCCCTTTGAAATCGTTCGAATTTCGAATCCCCACTACACGAAGACTGTTTTGACTATATATGGTTGGACCAATATAGTTTTAGAGAAGGAGTCGTTTAAATGAATTTTGCCCAGCCCCCCAGTCCAAACTCCCGATGATCCAGCAATGAATAATTCCTATCAAATAATGCTACTAAAGTAATGTTTGATAGCTGTTCGTGATGAAAGGCGGTGGTGTAACTGTGTTGTCTGTCTCCGATAGAGAAGACAGTATATCTAGTACTACTATTGATCAGTACCATATTACGTATTACACGTGACATTTAATTCAAGCTAGCTAACACATTTTGTTATTTTTAACTTATCTTATTGATAAGATAATAAACGGTCATGTGCATAATGCTTTGCATGTTTGAAATGTATATAGAAGCAGCCACTAAACATGGATAGACAACTAGGATACAAGGTGATAACTATTTCCTTCTAGAACAGAAAAACAACACTAAAGAACATATCCCCATAAAAAGGAGGTGTACGCACTGTCATCATCCCACTCACAAAATGATAACAAAAATGATAGCACATCACCTTATGTTTACTATTCTACTGCAAATCTCCTCATAAACACTACCAAAAGAAATCACATTCATAGGTCTATGAACACAATTGAATCAGTGTCATTTGAAGATTCCTGCATTGCATAAAGTTAGACCTTCGTATAAAGCAAATATTTGACTTTAAACGTGATACAATGTATGTAAATGCATACATATTTCATTAATTTCTAAAAACATGTATGCCAGTATGAACGCTAATTGTTTTCATTCAAATATATTTACATTTGCATGGCATTGTCACTATATAGCCTCTTTGAAAGCTGTGTCGTTGATGGGACTTTAATTACCATGCATCACGAGACACAATTCTTAGCGTATTAATACAACACTGACCGGAACTACAATATTCAATATAAATAAACATGACGGCTGCTGAAATATCGCTGGGCATTGTGAGATTTGACAATGTCATTGTAAATTTATGTGCAAAATAAAAAATAAAATAAAAAACACTTTTATTACAACGAAAACAAGACCAAGGTCTGCAATATCGTACAAAATGCACATCGGTTGAAATCACCAATGCCGGCAATGGAAACAATTTTAACGCTCATGCAATTTATCAGAAATATCGTCTGTTACACTGCACTGATCAACAGGGGTTCGTTACAAATGTCTGAAATACACATATTCTATAGACCTACTGACACATATGTTACAGACCTACTGATATGAGTCACAGCACACATAAACATTTCAGACATTTGTAACGAACCTGTGCTCCGTCGCAAGATCACTCACTTCAAACGCTATCAGTTTCACGCGTCTCGCATCCACGGTTCCTCAGTTTCTGACGACATGTCAAATAACGAGGCTGTTATAGAATCTACCGACTGTTGTCAGGTTCCCATACAATCAACAAATAAATTCACGCCTGGATTCTTCACAAAATGAGCAAAGAGAAAAGTTCGAATTAACTTCCAAAAATAACTCCCTCGTGGAGGGCAAGGTCGGATTTACGGTGTTCACTGTATTTGTCCATGCGCGAAATTTGTTCCGGGGAAAAATCGAAACAATTTCAAATCTAACTTTCAGCTCAGAGTTCTATTGATAAACTTAAATCACCCTATAGACATATCATACGCAATTGTATTGATACTGAATTGTGGAATAAAATTGAAGTGTTTGTTAAAATTTCAAAGTACTACTTTGTTTGCCAATCAGCACGCGACAATACGCTGTTCAAACTATTGAACGAAATTGTGTGGACTGTCGATAAGGCGGGCATTTTTAATTTTAAACATAAATTATAAGTTAAAAAAGAACATAAGAGGCAGAGAAAACGTAAATATAAGTATTGAACTGTTTTTGTATGGTATTTATGATCTATTTGAATGACACAGCTTTTGCAAGCAAACGAATCATAATGCGCTAGCGCGCATTATGTTGTTTGCTTGCAAAGCTGTGTCATTCAAATAGATCATAAATACCATACAAAAACAGTTCAATGCTTAATTAATGTGAAGTCATGGCTTGAAAATATCACACGTGTATTAAATATAATTTACATAGATTTTGCATCATTTGTATTGACCCTTACAAACACATGTTTTCTGTTTTCTGTTTTTCTGATATGTTAGCACTGTCAGCAGACAGGAATGAATTACGCTTGTCGCTAGGTTATGTTTATTAGCCTACCAGGTAAGCTGTTTGATCTTATGGAAAGATCACAACGGTTTTAAGAACAAATGCACTAATCATATAAAAGGAAAACAGAACGATGTACGATCTAGCGTAATTGACACTTCTACCCTGCATTCGCAAATTGTTTTGCCTTTTCGCTGTATTTCTTGCTTTTGCTTTCTGAAGCAATATTTTTTTTTCAGCTGAATACTGATATTGGAAAAAAGAGAATTACGCATTTAAACATAAAGCAAACATAAGATCCTCCTGACAGGTGTGAATGACAGACTTTATAACACTACCAGTGTGCGACTAAAGCTTTTCACTATCATTCAGGTTAAGATTTCGTTCATGTTTATTCTAAATCTATAAAAAAAATTTTTTTTCTAAAAATGCCATTGTAAAGCACGAAAACCGAAAGCGAGATAACTCGTACAGTTAGAAGATTGAGTGTCTGGTGACCAGTACGACTTGTCAGGGTTACTGATTTTGTAGGATATGTACCACCAAGGTATCTTATTTTCAATGCGGATGAATGTGTGTGATAAGATATTCATTAAAGATATTTTAAGCAGGACTTCTGACAAATATTTGACGTCTCTTTTCCAGCAAATTTAAGATTTTTTTCTTTTCTAAACATTTTTCTTCAGTTTGGTAAGTATGGATTATGAGAAGTTCTTTTTACACAACCAATAAAATTTTCTATGTGACGTTTCGATGACTAGAACGATATGTACACTGTCACCTTCATGCACACAAAGGTGTAAAATGTGTACGAGTTGTCTATAATATCGAAGTCGATTTCGGCTACGCTGGAAACGTATGTACAATTGGTTGTGTAAAAAGATAAATGATTTTGTCTAAAATGTGAAATGGTAAATATTGAGCCTGGTTTCTGACGTGCGGAACTTGTTATGGGAAAGCCAGAATCCTAGAGGCTAGGACAAGTAATCCTGTATTCATAAATAAATCATTATTATATTAGTCAGAACAATATGATACCATAGATGCATACAAAATACAACATTAGATACTGTTAATTCCTACCTCAAAATTTGGAGCCAGTAGTAACGACATGTTATGGAATGTGTCTTATGAAAATGTTTAACATAAATTAGTCTCGAGACAAAGTGTTAAGCATCATTGTGTTATTAGTAGGGAGGTGATCCTTGTATTCAGTGTATATTAAAAGGAAAATCCTTCGGAAAAGCCTGTGGTCTTTGCTTATACAATCAACAGAAACACTGCAACAAAACAGGATTGGGGTATTTTTTTAATCGCGGAGTTTAACTTTCTTTTTTTAACAGCAAATTAAACAAATTAACAATACCAAACGTATTTTTTGACAGTGTATACATAAATAATCATGTTTATGTATAGAAACATCATGATAATTATAAACAGTTATTTAAAGGTTTATTAGGAATTTTACATACGTCGTGTCAATCACTCATCGCAATACACACATTCTAAATCGAGGACGAAAAGAGACAAGCGAATAAAAAACATACGATAATCAGAAAAAAAATGTGAATGATGAATAATACATTTTGGGAATATGTTTACGTATTTGATGAGAAATGCAATAGGCCTTTTTAACAAATAAACTATTCATAACAATAACCAGACACCAGGCTTTATTGTTTTGTCAGCCTTTATGTCTAAATGTTAGTGATAACTAGTAATGCTTACACAGACAGAAGTAATGACCGAGCAACACTACACCTAATTCATTAGAAAGAAATGTCACTGGTAAAATATAGCGGAGTAAAATGAGCGGTATTATTTCATATGACGAAATATTAAACTCTATTTTGTGGCATTGACAATCACTAAAGGTCACACTGATTAATGTTTTGTGGAACTGCAATGTGTTATCAGTCCATCGCAATTATTTTTCGGCATTCATTCAGACTTGAATTGCTGGCAGTTTTAAAATGTTCCCTTTGGCAGTACAATTTTTTCCTGGATTTATTACGGTATTATTACGATATTTGAATAGTATTCCATGTAAAATGTATAAAGAAAAATATATTTGCAGAGACACTAGATGTGATAAGATTGATTTTAGTGGGATTCTATGGGTTTCATTAATCAGCATATGTGATGGTGCAGTTGAAGTAGGAACGATACTATTTTGAACGCATGCCTTTTTGAACACTAAGGGACGTGAGCAGATCTGAGAAATTGACATCGAATCTATGAGATTCCAAACACCTCTTGATAATATTCCCGCATCCTGTATCGAAAGATGAAATAATTCCTCGAGCAGGAAGAGCTACCAATTTGGTTGTGTTGCATGCATAGTAGTGTAAGATCACGTTAATAAGATATACGATGTAAGGACGTACCTTTCCAAACAATTAGTAAATCGATGCTTAATATTGAGTAGTTGTTTTTTAGGACTCAGCAGTTTTATAAGGGTTCCTTTCATAAAAAAGGATATATTGGTATTTTATCAATGATCATAGAAAACTCATTATTGCTACTGTGTAGGAATTGAATATATAAGTAATTACAGAGCCTGCTCAACCATGCAAGATACAAAATACGAATTCAACCCTGCCAACAGCAACACGATAGTTCCCCTTCTGTCAACACAAAGTTTCGATTGAAAGGTTTTATGAGAAATTTAGAAAAAGATATGCATTGTTCTAGATTCATAAGTTTTGATATATGTAATATCAAAGTTTTACTTCATACACAAACAATGTACGTATTAAACGTGTTGCGACATTTCAAGACCGAATGGTCACTTTGTCAAGTTATTTACTGGGTGAACGATTTGTATTGCTTACTTGTACAACGATGTGACGAAATTGTATATTTGATGTGACACTCGACCCGAGAAGTTTCGCCTAGATAGAGAGTGTATAAACGCTGTATCGAATAGGTTACTGGTAGGATGTATATCTAGCTCCCTCTGTTTAAGTAGAAGTAACGTAAGTCAAGTTTCACCGTATAAATACAAGATATAACTTTTAAATGATTCCATACGATTGTGTAAATATGTTGTCATCAATAGTTCAAGATTCAATGTAGTCATCAGATTCCAAGATGGACGACAGCAATGTGGCTAGGAATAAAAATAAAAATAACCCATCAGAGGGCTTCACTTGGAGAGTGTGCTATTACTCTGCGACTCCGGTGGGGTATGCCTCTAGCTACCTGGTGCCCTGTTGCTACCTCACTTAGAAGAGTCCTACACTATGGATTCGTTTCTGTGCTGCAAATACGACACCGCTAATCACTCCAAGATATTATAGACACAAGAAATGGTTTCAATAATTCAGAACTGACTGATATATGTATTATTTATAATAATACAATTTACAATGGGGCGTATTTGTTTATATATATAGACTGTTAATCACTTTGTATTCCAGTATATTTTATTTCGCGAATAATGCTTGTAAACATTATTGCCAATCTCGAATTCTCGTTTAAAGATATCCTTGAATATAGCTAGCGTCTATGGAATCAAAACTTTTGAATTATTTTATTAAAAAAGAAAAGCTTTATTTAAAATGTATATATGTGAAGGATAAATGAACATGAGATACGCAGTTTCCAATGAGAGCCTGTTGTTCATTCTACGCGGGAAAGCATGCCGGTCTAGTAAGCGTATTCTTTAATATGATAAAAGCCCAGCCAGTTCCAGTGAGTCACATTGTGGACGAACATCAGCCCGCCAGTCAGGTGACATGTCTTTTTATACATGACGGCGGTATTGTACATGTAATTGTATACGCAAATCGGGTTGAACACGATTTTAAGTTAATACTATATTACTATTATTGTTATTATTTTACGATATCCCATTATAATTCAGTGAAAATTAGAAAAAAACAAAGGGTGACTTTGTCACATTATATGTTTTGCCAAAAATATGATGATTATGGTCACCGGAATCAGTTATTCATACATAAATCGGGGCATCCGCTAACTGTCATATCGCTGAATATTTTCCTAATGTTATTTGAATTAGTTGACAAATCTCTGTATGATATTTCAAACAATGACACTCTATCAGGTATTTAAGACTAGTTCTGAATGATTTTTACTACATTTGTCCTTGCTTCAATTTCCAAACAATTTCTACTTTGTGTTGATAATCTGTATAAGATCGTATTACTTAATTGAACAAATGTGAAATTACAATACTATAGGCAAGATAAGAACAAAAATACAACATCATCAATAGATATAATTAGCAAAAACAGTATCTGAAGGGAAAAAAATAATAGAATTATGTGTGTGAATCAAATCGTAATGAAAGGTAAGTGTTAGCAGAAAATGATATAACATTATTATTATTTCGGAGGTATGAAGGCATATATTACTTAAAATAATAATTAATGAGGTTTCTATTGAAATTTGACACGATGATGGTTCATAACTTTTATCTTATCTCATTGATACTTTTGTGTACCGATATGTTGTCGTTTTGGTGACATCGGCGATCTTAGTAAAGGTATGGATATCCAGTCAAACACGTAGTCGCTATTCGTTGGCGTAAGCTAAACCGCATTTTCATAATGATGCGGTGTTGGACAAGCTGTATAAAAATACAAACATAAATTTCAATCTTAAAGCAAACAAGATGACAAAACAATGTCAACTATTGTAGAATGTGACTCTCTTTCCCTCTCTCTCGCCTCTGACAATATGATAAAGCAATGGGCAAAGGTTACTTAACGTAGACTCACCGAAAGACCCTATTATCGCACCTCTTACCCCGTCTGTAAAGTAGTGGGTCCAACAGGGGGAAGAGAGATACTAAAACAACGGTACGAGATGGATTATTATAACCAAAATTAATCTGAAGCATGGCAGAGTTAAGAATTCAATGTTTGATACACGAAGGCTGCTGTACGACCTGAAGTAGAAAGGTGAAGCTAGTAGAGGTTGCCAATTTAAGTCTGAAACATCCTTGAAACATCCTTGAAACATCCTTTTGTTAAAGCGGACTTCATTTCGCCTTAGCCATGGTTATGTTTCCATTTGCTAATGAGATGCAGAAACCGAAAGGAAAAATCGAAGTTATTTATTGCTCATTTGAAATTCAAGGTGTTTGGGTATTTTATCGGCTGAAACATTGTGTGTTTTTTTTTATTATTTTCTTTTGACCTCTCATATAGTTCTCATTAAATGTTGTTATTTTTCGAACAAATGCACAATTAAAGAATACCTTGCTTTCTAGCTGGTCGCGACACTTTTATCATCAATTTAAATTTCATCAGACAAATGATTACTAAACTTGATATTAATAAGGTACCATGGTTTATAACAGATTTAACTCAATGACGTAGAATATCTTTTTCCTTAGCAAATTTATTTCTGGAAGGACACGTAAATGCAACCCTACATTTCAAATACGAGTGAATATATCCATTGTCTACACTCGGAATCGTCAGAGCACAGACTGAAATTAAAATTTCGTATCACAAAAAATCTGATGCAGTTGTTTCTCAAGTAAATTATTATTATCCTTTATGTTAGAAGGTTTCAAATATATTGACTTCATTGTCAACAAACTCGATTAAAAGTGACATTTTCCTTGGCATACATTCAAATATATAACAAACGTCAGAACAAAATGATCAGAGTAACCGGATCGTTCCTGGATGTATGGTATGCATTCTAGCCTTTTATTGACCGGTCAACGGCCAACAACAACAACAGATTTTTTTGTGTCAAAAAACTCCAAACAAATTACAAAAAACAACAACGAAACGTAAAAGTTCGTCAACTACCCCCATGCTAATCTATGTGACATCCAAGAAAAAACCCTGTACATGTGTCAGTTTTGAAAGTAGAAAGGGTAGTGTTCCAAAAGAAAGCCATGATTATTAAAAAAAATCGTACTTGTGTTTTTTGTATATCCCATCATCCCTCCATAAATTGTTGCCAGTATTTTAGAATACATGTAAAAAGTCTTTGTTGGGGCAACATATACGAAAGAAGCACATTGACATTTGTACTGAAGGCAGTATGTTCCACACCACATCTTGTTTTTCACATAAGTGTTTTGTCCAGTAGAGGTTGATTGTAAGGGTCTATCGAGGAAAGGTAAACTCTACTAAAATATCTCCCAATAATCGTCCCGTGTGACTCGAGTACCAGGTATGCCATTACCCACATAGATGAATCTTTTCCCCTTTTTGCTTGTAAACGGTAACTTTTAAACAAGAAACAATTGCTTAATTACTTACTTGAACCTTTAACTTATAAGATTGACGCAGAAACATAACAAATTAGCAGCGTGCATTATCTAATCATCAGTAAAAATTATTGATCGCTATCATGATTTGTGCATGCTAATTAAAACGTTACTCACATAGGACGTTACAACCTTTATCTAAGGACTTTGGGTGTGGAAACCTACAAAAAGTATGCGATAATACAATTTTTACAATAGCTGAAAAATTTAGAATAACTTTTCAATCTGACCAGACGCTTAAAGACAAATAAGATGAAATACAAACAAACAAACGAGAATGAAGGAAAAATAAAATAAACAAACAAATCAACTATAAAACAATTCGGGTAAAACCGAATTCATCGTAGAATTCGATAGGAAGTAAAACACACCGATAAAAAATTGGAAACCCCCCGCCCAGTATAAACTGATCACTTTCCGGAAAGGCCTGACACATGGATTCAAATCACGTTATGTCATGTAACGATATCATAGACATCAATGATATAATGCAACAAGTATGTTATGATATTAACATACCATACCACGCTCCTCTACTGTGGAGTTTACAGGTCACACTTGATTCCCTTCTTGATAATATTCTGACTTTGTTATATGTTACTGTACTAGAAAATGCGCGCAAATGTGGGAGTCCTTTGCAGAACTATAGCCTGGTTTTGTGTTCTCTAACCAAGTAAACAAAGGCGAACAAATTAATCTGCTGCATCCTGATTTTATTTGGGATCTTTATTTTTTCTAACTACTTTTTTTCATTTCCAAACGCCTATCGGTATCTACTCACTTCCTTACCGACATTTATATCAGTATCTACCCTCTTCCAAACCAACATTTATATAAGTATCTACTCACTTCCTAATCCACATTTATATTAGCATCCACGCATTTCCTAACTCACATTCATATCAGTATCTACTCACTTCCAAACCCACATTTATATCAGTATCTACTCACTTCCTAACTCACATTCATATCAGTATCTACTCACTTCCTCATCCACATTTATATCAGTATCTACTCACTTCCAAACCAGATTTATATCAGTATCTACTCACGTCCTAACCAACATTTATATTAGCATACACGCATTTCCTAAGTCACATTTATATCAGTATCTACTCACTTCCAAACCAGATTTATATCAGTATCTACTCACTTCCTAACCAACATTTATATTAGCATACACGCATTTCCTAAGTCACATTTATATCAGTATCTACTCACTTCCAAACCAACATTTATATCATTATCTACTCACTTCCTAACCCAAATTTATATCAGCATACACGCATTTCCTAACTCACATTTATATCAGTATCTACTCACTTCCAAACCAACATTTATATCAGTATCTACTCACTTCCAAACCACATTTATATCAGTATCTACTCACTTCCTAACCCAAATTTATATTAGCATACACGCATTTCCTAACTCACATTTATATCAGTATCTACTCACCTCCAAACCACATTTATATCAGTATCTACTCACGTCCTAACCAACATTTATATCAGCATAAACGCATTTCCTAACTCACATTTATATCAGTATCTACTCACTTCCAAACCACATTTATATCAGTATCTACTCACTTCCTAACCCAAATTTATATTAGCATACACGCATTTCCTAACTCACATTTATATCAGTATCTACTCACTTCCAAACCACATTTATATCAGTATCTACTCACTTCCTAACCCAAATTTATATTAGCATACACGCATTTCCTAACTCACATTTATATCAGTATCTACTCACTTCCAAACCACATTTATATCAGTATCTACTCACTTCCTAACCCAAATTTATATCAGCATACACGCATTTCCTAACTCACATTTATATCAGTATCTACTCACTTCCAAACCAACATTTATATCAGTATCTACTCACTTCCAAACCACATTTATATCAGTATCTACTCACTTCCTAACCCAAATTTATATTAGCATACACGCATTTCCTAACTCACATTTATATCAGTATCTACTCACTTCCAAACCACATTTATATCAGTATCTACTCACTTCCTAACCCAAATTTATATCAGCATACACGCATTTCCTAACTCACATTTATATCAGTATCTACTCACTTCCAAACCAACATTTATATCAGTATCTACTCACTTCCAAACCACATTTATATCAGTATCTACTCACTTCCTAACCCAAATTTATATTAGCATACACGCATTTCCTAACTCACATTTATATCAGTATCTACTCACTTCCAAACCACATTTATATCAGTATCTACTCACTTCCTAACCCAAATTTATATCAGCATACACGCATTTCCTAACTCACATTTATATCAGTATCTACTCACTTCCAAACCAACATTTATATCAGTATCTACTCACTTCCAAACCACATTTATATCAGTATCTACTCACTTCCTAACCCAAATTTATATTAGCATACACGCATTTCCTAACTCACATTTATATCAGTATCTACTCACTTCCAAACCACATTTATATCAGTATCTACTCACTTCCTAACCCAAATTTATATCAGCATACACGCATTTCCTAACTCACATTTATATCAGTATCTACTCACTTCCAAACCAACATTTATATCAGTATCTACTCACTTCCAAACCACATTTATATCAGTATCTACTCACTTCCTAACCCAAATTTATATTAGCATACACGCATTTCCTAACTCACATTTATATCAGTATCTACTCACTTCCAAACCACATTTATATCAGTATCTACTCACTTCCTAACCCAAATTTATATCAGCATACACGCATTTCCTAACTCACATTTATATCAGTATCTACTCACTTCCAAACCAACATTTATATCAGTATCTACTCACTTCCAAACCACATTTATATCAGTATCTACTCACTTCCTAACCCAAATTTATATTAGCATACACGCATTTCCTAACTCACATTTATATCAGTATCTACTCACTTCCAAACCACATTTATATCAGTATCTACTCACTTCCTAACCCAAATTTATATCAGCATACACGCATTTCCTAACTCACATTTATATCAGTATCTACTCACTTCCAAACCAACATTTATATCAGTATCTACTCACTTCCAAACCACATTTATATCAGTATCTACTCACTTCCTAACCCAAATTTATATTAGCATACACGCATTTCCTAACTCACATTTATATCAGTATCTACTCACTTCCAAACCACATTTATATCAGTATCTACTCACTTCCTAACCCAAATTTATATCAGCATACACGCATTTCCTAACTCACATTTATATCAGTATCTACTCACTTCCAAACCAACATTTATATCAGTATCTACTCACTTCCAAACCACATTTATATCAGTATCTACTCACTTCCTAACCCAAATTTATATTAGCATACACGCATTTCCTAACTCACATTTATATCAGTATCTACTCACTTCCAAACCACATTTATATCAGTATCTACTCACTTCCTAACCCAAATTTATATCAGCATACACGCATTTCCTAACTCACATTTATATCAGTATCTACTCACTTCCAAACCAACATTTATATCAGTATCTACTCACTTCCAAACCACATTTATATCAGTATCTACTCACTTCCTAACCCAAATTTATATTAGCATACACGCATTTCCTAACTCACATTTATATCAGTATCTACTCACTTCCAAACCACATTTATATCAGTATCTACTCACTTCCTAACCCAAATTTATATCAGCATACACGCATTTCCTAACTCACATTTATATCAGTATCTACTCACTTCCAAACCAACATTTATATCAGTATCTACTCACTTCCAAACCACATTTATATCAGTATCTACTCACTTCCTAACCCAAATTTATATTAGCATACACGCATTTCCTAACTCACATTTATATCAGTATCTACTCACTTCCAAACCACATTTATATCAGTATCTACTCACTTCCTAACCCAAATTTATATCAGCATACACGCATTTCCTAACTCACATTTATATCAGTATCTACTCACTTCCAAACCAACATTTATATCAGTATCTACTCACTTCCAAACCACATTTATATCAGTATCTACTCACTTCCTAACCCACATTATATCAGCATACACGCATTTCCTAACTCACATTTATATCAGTATCTACTCACTTCCAAATCAACATTCGTATCAGTATCTACTCACTTCCTAACCCAAATTTATATCAGCATACACGCATTTCCTTACTCACATTTATATCAGTATCTACTCACTTCCAAACCAACGTTTATATCAGTATCTACTCACTTCCAAACCACATTTATATCAGTATCTACTCACTTCGTAATCCAAATTTATATCACTATCCACTCACTTCCTAATCCACAATTATATCAGTATCTACTATATCAGTATCTACTCTCTTCCAAACCACATTTAGATCAGTATCTACTCACTGCCAAACCACATTTATATCAGTATCTTCTCACTTCCAAACCCACATTCATATCAGTATCTACTCACTTCCTAATCCAAATTTATATCAGTATCTACTCACTTCCAAACCACATTTATATCAGTATCTTCTCACTTCCTAACCTAAATTTATATCACTATCTACTCACTTCCTAACCCAAATTTATATAAGTATCTACTCACTTCCTAATCCAAATTTATATTAGTATCTACACACTTCCAAACCCACATTTATATCAGTATCTACTCACTTCCAAACCACATTTATATCAGTATCTTCTCACTTCCTAACCTAAATTTATATCACTATCTATTCACTTCCTAACCCAAATTTATATAAGTATCTCCTCACTTCCTAATCCAAATTTATATTAGTATCTACACACTTCCAAACCCACATTTGTATCAGTATCTACTCACTTCCTAATCCACGTTTATATCAGTATCTACTCCCTTCCTATCCCACATTTATATCAGTATCTACTCACTTCCTTATCCACATTTATATCACTATCTACTCACTTCCTAATCCACGTTTATATCTGTAACTACTCACTTTCTAATCCACATTTATATCAGTATGTACTCACTTACTAATCCACATTTATATCAGTAACTACTCACTTTCTAATCCACATTTATATAAGTATCTACTCACTTACTAATCCACATTTATATCAGTATCTACTCACTTACTAATCCACATTTATATCAGTATTTACTCACTTCCTAATCCACATTTATATAAGTATCTACTCACTTCCTAATCCACGTTTATATCTGTAACTAATCACTTCCTTATCCACATTTATATCACTATCTACTCACTTCCTAATCCACGTTTATATAAGTATCTCCTCACTTCCTAATCCACGTTTATATCTGTAATTACTCACTTTCTAATCCACATTTATATAAGTATCTACTCACTTCCTAATCCACATTTATATAAGTATTTACTCACTTCCTAATCCACGTTTATATCTGTAACTAATCACTTCCTTATCCACATTTATATCACTATCTACTCACTTACTAATCCACATTTATATCAGTATCTCCTCCCTTACTAATCCACATTTATATCAGTATATACTCACTTACTAATCCACATTTATATAAGTATCTACTCACTTTCTAATCCACCCTGATATAAGTATCTACTCACTTCCTAATCCACGTTTATATCAGTATCTACTGACTTTCTAATCCAGATTTATATCAGTATCTACTCACTTACTAATCCATATTTTTAACAGTAACTACACACTTTCTAATCCACATTTATATCAGTATCTACTCACTTACTAATCCACATTTATATCACTATCTACTCACTTACTAATCCACATTTGTATAAGTATCTACTCACTTCCTAATCCACGTTTATATAAGTATCTACTCACTTCCTAATCCACATTTATATCAGTATCTACTCACTTACTAATCCATATTTTTTAACAGTAACTACTCACTTTCTAATCCACATTTATATCAGTATCTACTCACTTACTAATCCACATTTATATCAGTATCTACTCACTTACTAATCCACATTTATGCCAGTATCTACTCACTTCCTAATCCACGTTTATATAAGTATCTACCCACTTCCAAACCCACATTTATATCAGTATCTACTCACTTCCTAATCCACCTTTATATAAGTATCTACTCACTTCCTAATCCACATTTATATTAGTATCTACTCACTTCATAATCCAGGTTTATATCAGTATCTACTCCCTTCCTAATCCACATTGATATCAGTATCTACTCACTTCCTTATCCACATTTATATCACTATCTACTCACTTACTAATCCACGTTTATATCAGTATCTAATCCACATTTAGGTCAGTATCTAATCACTTCCTGATCCACATTGATATCAGTATCTACTCACTTACTAATCCACATTTATATCAGTAACTTCTCACTTTCTAATCCACATTTATGTCAGTATCTAATCACTTCCTAATCCACATTTATATAAGTATCTACTCACTTCCTAATCCACGTTTATATCTCTAACTACTCACTTCCTTTTCCACATTTATATCACTATATACTCACTTCCTAATCCACGTTTATATCTGTAACTACTCACTTTCTAATCCACATTTATATCAGTATCTACTCACTTCCTAATCCACATTTATATAAGTATCTACTCTCTTCCTAATCCACGTTTATATCTCTAACTACTCACTTCCTTTTCCACATTTATATCACTATATTCTCACTTCCTAATCCACGTTTATATCTGTAATTACTCACTTTCTAATCCACATTTATATCAGTATCTACTCACTTACTAATCCACATTTATATCAGTATCTCCTCACTTCCTAATCCACATTTATATCAGTATCTACCCACTTCCAAACCCACATTTATATCGGTATATATTCATCTCCTTAACCAGATTTATATATGTATAAACTTACTATCTGACCCAAATTTATGTATGTATCTACTTACCATCTGACCCAAATAAATATCTGTAACTACTCACTTCCTAATCCAAATTTATATCAGTATCTACTCACTTCCTAATCCACGTTTATATAAGTATCTACTCACTTCCTAATCCACATTTATATTAGTATCTACTCATTTCCTAATCCACGATTATATAAGTATCTTCTCACTTCCTAATCCACGTTAATATCAGTATCTACTCCCTTCCTAACCCACATTTATATAAGTATCTACTCACTTCCTAATCCACGTTTTATCAGCATCTACTCCCTTCCTAATCCACATTTATATCAGTATCTACTCACTTCCAAACCCACATTTATATCAGTTTCTACTCACTTCCTAATCCACATTTATATCAGTATCTACTCACTTCCTAATCTGCATTTATATCAGTATCTACTCACTTCGAAACCCACATTTTTATCAGTATCTACTCACTTCCTAACCCACATTTATATAAGGATCTACTCACTTCCTAATCCGCATTTATATCAGTATCTATTCTCTTCCTAATCCACATTTATATCAGTATCTACTCACTTCCAAACCCACATTTATATCAGTATCTATTCACTTCATAATCCACGTTTATATCAGTATCTTCTCCCTTCCTAACCCACATTTATATAAGTATCTACTCACTTCCTAATTCACGTTTCTATAAGTATCTATTCACTTCTCAATCCACGTTTATATAAGTGTCTACTCATTTCCTAATCCACGATTATATAAGTATCTTCTCACTTCCTAATCCGCGCTTATATAAGTATCTACTCAGTTCCTAATCAACCTTTATATTTGTATCTACTCAGTTCCTAATCCACATTCATATAAGTATCTACTAACTTCCTAATCCACGATTATATCAGTATCTATTCACTTCTCAATCCACGTTTATATCTGTAATTACTCACTTTCTAATCCAAATTTATATTAGTATCTATTCCCTTCCTAATCCCCCTTTATTTCAGTATCTTCTCACTTCCTAACCAACATTTATATAAGTATCTACACACTTCCTAAATCACATGTATATTTGTATATACTCACTCTAATCCACATTTATATCAAGTATCTACTCACTGCCTAATCCACGTTTATATAAGTATCTTCTCACTTCCTAATTCACGTTTCTATAAGTATCTATTCACTTCATAATCCCCGTTTATATAAGTATCTGTATCTACTCACTTCTTAATCCACGTTTATATCAGTATCTAGTATCTATTCACTTCATAATCCACATTTATATGAGAATCTACTCACTTCCTTCTCCACATTTGTATCAGTAACCCACATTTATATCCGTATCTACTCACTTCTTAATCCACGTTTATATAAGTACTCACTTCCTAATCCCCGTTTATATAAGTATTTACTCACTTCCTAATTCACGTTTCTATAAGTATCTATTCGCTTCCTAATCCACGTTAATATAAGTATCTACTTACTTCCTAATCCACGATTATATAATTATCTTCTCACTTCCTAACCAACATTTATATTAGCATACTCGCATTTCCTAACTCTCATTTATATCAGTATATACTCACTTCCTAATCCCCATTTATATAAGTATCACTTCCTAACCCATATTTATATCGGTATATATTCATCTCCTTAACCAGATTTATATATGTATAAACTTACTATCTGACGCAAATTTATGTATGTCTCTACTTACCATCTGACCCGAATTAATATCTGTAACTACTTACTTCCTAATCCACATTTATATGAGAATCTACTCACTTCCTTCTCCACATTTGTATCAGTATCTTCTCCCTTCCTAACCCCCATTTATATCAGTATATACTCACTTCCTTATCCAAATTTATATCAGTATCTCCTCACTTCCTAACCCATATTTATATCGGTATATATTCATCTCCTACTAACTTCCTAACCCAAATTTATATTAGTATCTTCTCACTTCCTAATCCGCGCTTATATAAGTATCTACTCGCTTCCGAATCCAAATTTACATCACTATCTACCCAAATTTATATTAGCATACACGCATTTCCTAAGTCACATTTATATAAGTATCTATTCTCTTCATAATCCACATTTATATTTGTATCTACTCAGTTCCTAATCAACCTTTATATTTGTATCTACTCAGTTCCTAATTTATATAAGGATCTATTCACTTCCTGATCCACATTTATATAAATATCTTCCCACTTCCAAACCCTCATTTATATCGGTATATATTCATCTCCCTAACCAGATTTATATATGTATAAACTTACTATCTGACCAAAATTTATGTATGTATCTACTTACCATCTGACCCAAATTTATGTATGTATCTACTTACCATCTGACCCGAATTAATATCTGTAACTACTCACTTCCTAATCCGCATTTATATCAGTATCCACTCACTTCCAAACCAACATTTATATAAGTAACTACACCCTTCCTAATCCCCATTTATATAAGTATCACTTCCTAACCCATATTTATATCGGTATATATTCATCTCCCTAACCAGATTTATATATGTGTAAACTTACTATCTGACGCAAATTTATGTATGTCTCTACTTACCATCTGACCCAAATTTATATCTGTAACTACTCACTCTTCCTAATCCACGTTGATATAAGTATCTACTAACTTCCTAATCCACGATTATATAATTATCTTCTCACTTCCTAATTCACGTTTCTATAAGTATCTATTCACTTCTCAATCCACGTTTATATAAATATCTTCCCACTTCCAAACCCTCATTTATATCGGTATATATTCATCTCCCTAACCAGATTTATATATGTGTAAACTTACTATCTGACCCAAATTTATATCAGTATCTATTCGCTTCCTAATCCACGTTGATATAAGTATCTACTCGCTTCCTAATCCACGTTGATATTAGTATCTATTCCCTTCCTAATCCCCCTTTATTTCAGTATCTTCTCACTTCCTAACCAACATTTATATTAGCATACATGCATTTCCTAAGTCACATTTATATAAGTAACTACACCCTTCCTAATCCCCATTTATATAAGTATCTATTCACTTCATAATCCCCGTTTATATCAGTATCTTCTCACTTCCTAATTCACGTTTATATAAGTACTCACTTCCTAACCAAATTTATATCAGAATACACGCATTTCCTAAGTCTCATTTATATAAGTATCTATTCCCTTCTTAATCCACATTTATATCAATATCTACTCACTTCCCTACTCCCTTCTTAATCCACATTTATATCTGTAACTGCTCACTTCCTTATCCACATTTTTATCACTATCTACTCACTTACAAACCACATTTATATCAGTTTCTACTCACTTCCTAACCAAATTTATATCAGAATACACGCATTTCCTAACTCTCATTTATATCAGTATCTTCTACCTTCCTAACCCACATTTACATAAGTATCTATTCACTTCATAATCCCCGTTTATATCAGTATCTCCTCACTTCCTAATCCCCGTTTATATCAGTATCTTCTCCCTTACTAACCCACATTTATATCCGTATCTACTCACTTCTTAATCCACGTTTATATCAGTATCTTATCACTTCCTAATCCAAATTTATATCAGTATCTCCTCACTTCCTAACCCAAATTTTATTCACTATCTACTCACTACCTAATCCACGTTTATCTCTGTAACTACTCACTTTCTAATCTACATTTATATGAGTATCTACTCAATTACTAATCCACATTCAATCAGTATCTACTCAATTACTAATCCACATTCAATCAGTATCTACTCACTTTCTAATCTACATTTATATGAGTACCTACTCACTTACTAATCCACATTCAATCAGTATCTACTCACTTCATAATCCACATTTATATTTGTATCTACTCAGTTCTTAATCTACGTTTATATCTGTAACTACTCTCTTCCTTATCCAAATTTATATCAGTATCCACTCACTTCCAAACCCACACTAATATCAGTAGCTACTCACTTCCTAACCAACATTTATATTAGCATACTCGCATTTCCTAACTCTCATTTATATCAGTATCTCCTCCCTTCCTAACCCCCATTTATATAAGTATCTCTTCACTTCCTAATCCAAATTTATATGAGTATCTACTCACTTTCTAATCCAAATTTATATTAGCATACACGCATTTCCTAACTCACATTTATATCAGTAACTACTCACTTTCTTATCACTCATTTCCTAATCCACGATTATATAATTATCTTCTCACTTCCTAACCAACATTTATATAAGTATCTATTCACTTCCTAATCCACATTTACATCTGTAACTACTCACTTTCTAATCCACATTTATATGAGTATCTACTCACTTACTAATCCACATTTATATCAGTATCTACTCACTTCCTAATCCACATTTATATAAGTATCTATTCACTTCTTAATCCACGTTTATATCTGTAACTACTCACTTCCTTATCCACATTTTTATCACTATCTACTCACTTCCTAATCCACGTTTATATCTGTAACTACTCACTTTCTAATCAACATTTATATCAGTATCTACTCACTTACTAATCCACATTCAATCAGTATCTACTCACCTACTAATCCACATTTATATCAGTATCTACTCACTTCCTAATCCACGTTGATATAAGTATCTACTCACTTCATAATCCACATTTATATAAGTATCTATTCCCTTCCTATCCACATTTACATCTGTAACTACTCACTTTCTAATCCACATTTATATAAGTATCTATTCCCTTCCTATCCACATTTACATCTGTAACTACTCACTTCCTAATCCTCGTTTATATAAGTATCTACTCATTGCCTAATCCACGATTATATTAGCATCTACTCACTTCATAATCCACATTTATATAAGTATCTATTCCCTTCCTATCCACATTTACATCTGTAACTACTCACTTCCTAATTCAAATTTATATCAGTATCTACTCATTTCCTAATAAACGTTTATATAAGTATCTTCTCACTTCCTAACCCACATTTATATAAGTATCTACTCACCTCCTAATCCACATTTATGTCAGTATCTACTCACTTTCTAATCACCATTTATATCAGTATCTACTCACTTACTAATCCACATTTATATGCTTCCTTTTCCACATTTATATCACTATATACTCACTTCCTAATCCAAATTTATATCAGTATCGACTCATTTCCTAATCCACGATTATATTAGTATCTACTCACTTACTAATCCACATTCAATCAGTATCTACTCAGCTACTAATCCACATTTACATCTGTAACTACTCACTTTCTAATCCACATTTATATGAGTATCTACTCACTTACTCATCCACATTCAATCAGTATCTGCTCACCTACTAATCCACGTTTATATAAGTATCTACTCACTTCCTAATCCACATTTATATAAGTATCTACTCATTTCCTAATCCACGATTATATTAGTATCTACTCACTTCCTAATCCACGTTTATAAAAGTATCTACTCACTTCCTAATCCACGTTTATATAAGTATCTACTCATTTCCTAATCCACGTTGATATTAGTATCTATTCACTTCCTAATCCACGTTTATATAAGTATCTACTCACTTCCTAATCCACATTTACATAAGTATCTACTCACTTCCTAGTCTAAATTTATATCAATATCTACTCACTTCCTAACCCATATTTATATCGGTATATATTCATCTCCTTAACCAGATTTATATATGTATAAACTTACTATCTGACCCAAATTTATGTATGTCTCTACTTACCATCTGACCCAAATTTATATCTGTAACTACTCACTTCCTTATCCAAATTTATATCAGTATCTACACACTTCCTAAATCACATGTATATTTGTATATACTCACTTACAAACCTATATTTATATCAGCATCTACTCAATTCCTAAATCACATATATATCAGTATTTACTAACTTTCTTACTCACATTTATGTCAGTATCTATTCATTTCAATTCCTTATCAACATTAAAATCAGTATCTACTCACTTCTCAACCCACATTTAGTTTTTAACAGTTGATTGATATTCCATATCATTCAGCAATTTAATCTATTTTCACGTGCAATTGAATCCCAACTCCATAGGAAAATAGAGTGATTTTTGAAAGTTTGACTGTGACAGATATGCATGAAACAAGTATTTGGTTACTTGACTATTGACCAAGATAATAATAATATACAACGTTTGATATAGTGCCCTATCTAGCTTACAAAAGCCATTCTAAAGCGCTTTACAGTACATAGATATAATAAATACAATTAGCATAAACATTAATCAATAATAGTTTGAGGAATTCGCAGGAGCTGCCTTATCAGGCGCTAACTACAAGTTCTATGCCACCTTGCTAATATCTCCCTTTGTGTGTATGCCTGCGTGTGTGCTGGAGATATGATGTGTTTTGTTTGTAGTGGGGCCGTGCTTCCAACGGCATCATTTATAGTGCCACCTCATTTGAATGCTACAGCACAGATACCGCAACATCCATCCCAGACCAATTTATATATTACCTGGGTTGTTGGAGTTGTGTGGGCAGGAGGAAAATACTTTCTCTGAATATCCATGCGTACGACGACTTCGGGGATCCAACCCCGGTCCTCTGCGTGTTAACCACTCGACCAATTCGCCCATTGGATGATCAAATGTTAATTTATAAATCATTATTTGATTCTTAAAACAGTTTTCAATGAACCAAAGCTTCGTTAATGACATTTTTAGGAAGATTCCTATCATTAAAGCCTAGGACTTCGGCAGCAAACCTGTGTTCTTCGTCATAGTTATCAGGAAGTTTGCTAATAAAGTGCTTTTGATTAAATGATTTACATCGCACGTGACCAGTCAAACATGCCATGCCGGAATGGTAAGTGTTTCCTTTATATCAAAAGCCGTACCCAGCACCAGTCAGTGACACTCTGGTCGACTATCAGTTCGCAAATCAGATGACATGGTTTTGTAAACATGACGTCGATATTGTCCATGTGTACAACTTTTAATATTATTTGACGGATCATGTCATGGATGCAGTAGTATTCAAGGCAACGCCTTATTGATATTAAAATGGTTGTTACATACAATCGCATTCTAACGCAGTGAAAATTGGAAGCAATATTACATAAATTATTATCAAAGACTCAAAAAACGCAAACACAAAATTAATTAGCTACTACTAGTATGATATTTTATATTTTAAGGTTTGGCGATTATATGGCAACGGCTTAATACAGATGTGGTTACCGACTCTAAATTAAAGTCATAGGGCAAACCAAACTGGGATATTGCAGTTAAACCTGATCAAAATTGCAAAACTTGAGACAATTGAAATAAGTACAAATAAAGTGAACACTTGGAACAGATGTACACCTCATTTTTCCAACTTTACCCATTACTTATTCGACAATAACTGGTCCCATCAGAAATATTTGTTATTTAAGTGAACACTGGAACACTAACAAATTATGCTATTAAATTGCAAATACAATTTGTAACTTGTGCCAATGCCAACATACCGCAAAATTCAAAATTTAACACCAGACAACCGCTACTAATGGGAGGACAAGCAACTCAGGAGTTAGGCTGGGCAACTTATGCCGCAACAGCCAAATAACCGCAACCCCAAACCTGAACAACAATTTACATATCAATATCTTTATATTAATCACATTAAATGTTTTGCAAAAAATATTAAATTTAATCAGCGAAATAATGATCATCAGAATCGTTTTATATATGTTAATTGTGGCATCCGCAAACTGTCATATCGCTGAATTTATTCCTAATTTTAATTAGCTGACAAAAATATGTATGAAATTTCAAATCATAACATTTTAATGTATTAAAGGTTATTTTTTTATTTTATTTTTATCATATCTGTCCTTGCTTCAACGATTGGTACCTCGTAATCGGTATAAAAGATGCTATCAATTAATCGAACTCATTTGAATTTTTAATAATAATGATCAAAATGCAAAAGCATCAATAGATAGAATACGGAAACAGGATATGAGGAGATATCAGAAAAAACGGAATAGTAATGAGTTTTAACAAACAACACAGAGGCAAAATTTGCTGTTTTTGTTTGGCGCCAGTGAATGAGCCATGCATAAAACATATTTTGTTGCATTCGTTA
Organism: Mizuhopecten yessoensis; assembly: GCF_002113885.1. Classification (NCBI taxonomy): domain Eukaryota; kingdom Metazoa; phylum Mollusca; class Bivalvia; order Pectinida; family Pectinidae; genus Mizuhopecten; species Mizuhopecten yessoensis. Next base: position 547,521 of record NW_018480050.1, on the reverse strand, counting down.
GTTAGATTAGACACTGGAACCTCACCATTAATATTTAAGGATATTTTGCTCAAATTCTTTTTACAAGAAAGGAGTATCCTGGGACATATATTATTTTACTAATAACAAATTACTGAAAAAAAAAGAATATTTTATGTATTTGAGATCGATTCCATTGGATATAATTTATGGCAATTATCCACTTTTTGAAAAGAAAGTTTTGAATAGAAGTGCTTAAATACAAAAACCCAGTTTCGTAGTAACTTGTACAAAAGGCTAATAATTATTACTTTTATTCAGTTTTTGAAAATTTGTGTTGCAAGTGGCACTTTTGATAAAAGGTATTACAATGAATGTATAACACGACTGTAATGACTTCCGTTAGTTGTTGACTGACGTCACAACTAACTCGGTTAAGAACGATACATCCTGGTGCTTCAGTATATAAGGTTGTTGACTTGTTCAAACAACTTCCTCTAAATGTCAAAATAGCCGTTCGTGTTTATATTCAATGTAACTGGTCGTGAGAATAACAAAAGTTATATTCATATAATGACTACTTGCTGCGGATGAATACATTTTTTTCGGAAAGAAGTGCTTGCTTTGAAGTCAAGTCGTAGCTTTATATTTCCCAGATCAGGGCTCACGCTTTCAGTAGCTGTTGGATAGTTACATTTTAAATTTGCTTAATAATAAGCTTAAAAATGACACAATCTGCAACTTAGTCCTATAAAGCTGTCTTTCCAATCATTTGTCTATTTGATAAGGGCCGACAAAGTTCAGCGCGCGCTGTACGACTGCAGACGATTGCTTTTTGCCAAGTTGTCAAGGCAATCATTACCATCTGTAGACGACAGTAGAGGTTTGAATTGAAGTTGAGAAAACAGATCCTAATAAGCGAATCACACATGTGAGAATTCACACACATACAGTCTCGGTTGGCCCAGTGACACTATCGGATCATTTTGTTCAAACACTGCAACTGAATTTACTTATTCACTTTATATCTAAGGTAGTACACGGTAAGCCTTACTTTTATAGTATCGGAGCCAGCAGAAATATATCAAATATATAGCTGCGGTGTATCTGAACGACTGGTAGCCGTGTGAATGGTATCTGTGTCGTTATCACTACAAGCTATGACTGATGCAGATGCATAACTGATTAGCCTTGAGCATAATGTTGGGTACAAGAAAGAGAAGTCATAGAAATTTAAAATTACTGATTAATAGCATAACTTGAATATTAACAAATTAAAACGTCACCGATATAGGATACTACATCCTTTATCCAAGGCCTCTGGGATGAAGTGCCTTATTACATGTATGTGTTGGAGATGATCATAAAACTGACTCTGCGATCGGACCAGACGCCTAACACAGTGTTGGTATTTATAGTTTTATGAAGCCATAGGCAGGGCTAAAAATATATCAAAAGATAAACACAAAAAGAAGTTGAAATAAAGACAGAAACGAACAAATAATCAAAGGAACAAAGAAAGAAACAAAAAAGGGAGTAAAGACAATAGATTAAAAAATGAATAGAGTAGATGACGCGGATAACAAATTGAATCATGTAGAATACAAGGATACAAAATAAGTGCTAGCTGATTCATAATGAGAAAGACTTATCTATAAATATATTCAACAGGAATATGACTTACTTATTATATGTCACGATACCCTAAATAGATTTAATTGAAATTATGTAACCAGGACATTTAAATATGCCTTATCAACCTCCCCTACTGCCGGTGTAAACAGGCCACTGCTGATTCCTTTCTAAAGAACATATTGTAAGTATTATGAATTTATCGTTAAATGCTAATTAAAAATTGGACTAATGTAATGTATGAATCCCTTGCAGAATAGAAGATTATATTTTATCATTTTTCAAACTACTTTTCCTGTATTCCGTTTCACTTGGCAACTCCTTGCTTTTGGCCTTTTTGGGTTTTGCTTCCTTTAAGTACCTTGTCGTAGCCACCCGGCACAGTATTTCATCCGGTCACGATATACCGCCAACGGGTTAACCAGTTGATGCAGGAAATAACAATTACCACTTTACAGGTCTTTAGTATGTCCCGGGCTGGGACAGAACCGATTGCCTTCCCCTACCTTGGCAAACCTACAACACTAAGATAAAATGTGAAAATGCCGAGCAAGGCACAAGGTAACATGGAAGTACCTTGTACGAGAAAGTAGAGAGAAAAAATAAATATCCCAAATGTTGCAATGCATTCAATGACAGTAAGTTAATGGTTTTGCTGCGTTTTTGTTCCCGATTTGGGTCGTTTAAATAACACCGAAACACCCTTTCTAAATTATAGAAAAATATAGAAACATCAGATCATATATGTAGCTAGAATATAGAAACATATTCAAAAATAATCAAGTTTACATGTTTAAACACGAAACCGCATATATTGTTAAGCCATTTCACAATTTACACCAACAACGATTGTTATCGCATAACGTTCGTCCATCGTCCGCACAAACAAGTCGATAGGACATTTCATCCCAATGAATTTGATATCTTCATTGTTTCTGTAACGTTTACCATTAACATCCTACGCCATTTGGAATATTTCCTTTGATCTCCAAATTTTATTGCCGAGAAACGTTCATAACCTGAACAAGTCTAGTACCTGATAATAATACTAAATACATTCCTACGCACTCTAAATCTTTATAGTATGGGTAGTTAACATTTCTACAACGGTTGGGATCCCCCTTCAAAAATCCTCAAAATCGCAGCTATGCAAAATTTTCATAGATATGAATTAACTGTTTGAAGCAAAAGACCATGATATAAAGGTTTGTGACCAAATCCAAATCAGTCCTAACGGTGAAAAGCCCGTCAAATTGTTAGCTTACAATTTCTAGATTTGTTTTGCTTTCATTCTGATATTTCCTCAACCGTGTCTTATCTTTACAAAACTAAAAAGATAAATATAATGCTATGCGTCAGGTCCGATTACAGAGTTATTCTTATTTTACAGCTATTCTATTAATTACATAATCACAGAATTCCAGAGGCCTTGGTTAAAGGTTGTAATTCCCTATATGATTGACGTTTTGATTGGTTTTACGTCATGACATTTATCAATATTTTTTAAATGTCTATGATAACTTTTTCATATTCTTTTACATTATGCACATAGTTAATCAGTCATACATCTGCGTCAGTCCAAACGCTACGGTGTTAAAGACACCGGGAACACAGGGTTACCGGTTGTTCGGCTACATAGCGGCTACAGGCGTAAAGTTTTCTTGTTTCCAAATCACATTTTACGTACAAAGAAAAGGAAAGATGCGCACGCCGTTCAAGAAATTTTATTTATTTATGTGGGTAATGGCATATCCGATACTAGAGTCACACGGGACGATTATTGGTAGATACTTTAGTAGAGTTTACCTATCCGCAACATCCTTTGACAATCAACATCTACTGGAGACAAAACGCAACGTGAAAAACAAGATGTGGTGTGGAACATACTGCCTTCAGTACAAATGTCAAAGTGCTTCTTTTGTGTATGTCTCCCAAATAAAGACCTGTAACATGTTTTCTCAAAAACTGGTTGGAAACTATGGAGGGTTGATGGGATATACAAAAAGCACAGGTACATTTTGTTTTAATAAGCATCGCTTTAATTCATATTCATCAAAGTTCATTAGGCATAGCATTACAGACAAAAAGGTAATTAAGGAAATAACCTATTTACAAATAAGGGATTTGAGAAATGAAGATTGAAGTATATCGGCAAGTTTTATGGACTCAAGCATAACATAATCGGGAAATATTATGTTACATGGTGTTATATGAAGGTCGATTTGTTACTTTGTTGTTGCTTGGATGATACTAACTGAAAACTATTTTCAAATTCCAATGTACACCGAAAGTTTTGTAATAAAATCACGCAATGATATATATTTACATAACGTATTATAAGATCTTTTCCTACTGAACGCATATATCTAGATTATTCTTCCAAATCGTACATTAGTGACATCCCGTTCACCCTTTAACGTCACTTTAGGTATTACCGTAGTAGGACTGGGCTAGAATAATACTCTGTTTGTTTGAGCAACAGTATAATGATCGGAAGTACAGACGTCGAATCATTAGGTATCCATGGTATATTTTGTACACCATTATTGATTTGTTTATTTCATCTTTAATACTTTTTCCTGAAAGTTTGATACGATATGTCTTGCTGATTTCACTCTTCACATGGCTCTTCAGGTTTATTCAAAGTTAAATTTGTTTTGTTGATGATATCGAATTTTCATTTCAGAATAAGGCTTCATTTATTCTTGATAACATATTGAGCATGAAGCTCATCTTACACATGGTCAAGATACAATGTATGATAAAATGAACAATATGTACAGCATTAAGAAATATACAAGTATAAAATACAGGATAAGGGAGGAAATCATAAATCATTTTAAGTAAAATTGCTTTGCAGATCTCTTAAATTCTAAAAATGAAGTACAATTTCTAATATGACTTGGTAAAAGATACCATGTAAGGTGTCCCTGATATCTAAAAGATTTAAAAAAAAATGTTTGTCTTTTGACATGGCAAGAAAAACACATTGGTAGATGATGATCTTGTAGTTCTACCCTGAACATCAGACATATACGTAAAATTATTCAAATTTTGTGGAGCTAACTTATTAAGTATCTTGTACATAAAAACATATCACAGGAAGGTGTGGAAAAATCACATTTTAAAATAATTCTGGCTGCTCGCTTTTGCAGGCGTTCTAATTTTACAATATTATGTTTTGAACTGTTACCCCAAACAGTTGAGCAATAATCAAGATGTGGGTTAACAAAGCAGTTAAAAAAAGTCATACAAGATGACTGGCTCAAGAAGGGTCTCAACTTTTTCATCTGAAAAATTTGACATGATATCTTTTTACAGATACAGTTCAATGTCAGGACAACGAGGAATGGGGTCAATTCGACACTGCCTGTGAACAGATCAGTAAGTATACTCACAGGCAATTCCATATTACTTTCTTTTTTTATTATTATTCAAAGATTTTCGAAGACAAATCTTAAGGAAAACAATTCTTCTACATTATGGAGTTAAATCGATTCGGTGGAATGTAAAAAAAGTCAAATGGCCTTGATATAATAACAGGTAAGAGTGGCATTAGTTGTTAAATAGCATCAACCTTAAAACGTTTGCTTCTTAAGGACCATATTCGTTTATCGATATCAAGTGAAGTTCCCATTTGTGGGTTAAGGGTGAAATGGTCTCCACCAATCAGATAGCATGTAAAGTTGGTCCTCTTTAGTTTTGCATTAATTCGAAAAATCACAGCACCTGATGAGGACTATGACAGGAAAACTTGTAAAAACTTTAAAAAATCGAAATAAATAGAATTAAATAGAAAGAAATTGTCTCGGCCGCTCAAATGCTCAGACAATGAAAATATTTTGGCAGTTTTGGTTAATATTTGCTAAAAATTTTTTTTTAGAAGTGAGGTCTAAATATATCTTCATCTATTCGCCCTATTAGGTTATGCATCTCATTATAAAGTGGGTCACGCCCTTCTTTTAAAAAACATTAAGACCTATTTGCCAGATGATGTATCAGCGCATTACACCTCCGCCTCAAGAGACAAAACAACCCTCGCTTCTACAATATTCAGTCGACACTAAGCTACACATTTCGTTTATACGTGTACTTTCTACAAACCTTGTCTAATTGATGTATCAGGACCAAATTAAGTTTTTACAAACCTTGTCTAATTGATGTATCAGGACCAAATTACGTTTTGAATCCTGCATTACTCAAAGTTTACTTTTCATTTTCTAACAATTCATCATGTTTGCTTTAATTTTAAAATTCACATTATTTATCTATACAGCTTGCCGAACACTGAAGAAAACAATTTCATTACCCCTACTTGGACAGCTATATTTGGATATCCAGAACGGTGATACTGTTGGATCAATCGCTGTCTATTGTTCAAGACTGTTTGTCAGAAGGATGGAACCTCGTCTCCTCTGTGATACAAATGTGCCATACAGAATGGAACGTGCTCGTTGTAGTTTGTTACTTGGTTAACTCCGAACGTTTTAACGGAAAAAAAAAAAATGCTGATTAAAAAAACCAATCAAATTGGACCCATGAATATTCCGACACTCAGCGTTATTCGACATTCAAATATCATCTAATTCTTATAAAAACTATGAAAAGTCTACTTCTTATAAATTATTTCAACTGAAACCCTGTCTTGTCTAGTCATTTTTGGATCCTACAGGGTGTCGGGCCAGACAGGGCTATACATGATGTGCAATATTCACGACTGAACACCGTTTCAAGAATACTGAAAACTGTCATGTAGTTTTGTCGAAGATTATATTGTATTTATGTTTTCGTGTACATTTTTATTTAATATTGTATAGTTATTTGAACGTTTTTATAAAACTCACTTTACAAAAAGTATTATTTCTAATACAAGTTTTATATACTGTAGATTTATTTTATAAAAATGATAAAATACCTGGTATATATTTTTCTGCTCTAAAAAATTACTATAGATAAAACAAGGGATGACATCTATTGTACTGCTGAAATATATCACGAATTCCTTTTGTTGTTATAGAAACTGAAACAATAGGAATGACGCATTAGACATAAAATAATAGCACAAATATATCTATTTTAATGAGAATTTTTCATTGGTTTGCTCAGCTGGTGTCAATAAAATGTTAAAACTCCAAAATTATTGTCTTATATTGTCAGCTAGAACTTGATTCCAACGATGCTTCTTTAAAACCCTATAATACCCTTTGATGAACCCATTTTTCAATTTTCATTCCAAGGGTTTAAAAAAAAAAAAAGTTTTATCTATCATTTCTTAATATCGTTTTCGATACGAACTATAGTAGAACATTTCGACTTGAAAACTTACCGGAATAGATAATACAGTTTTGGATACTTCTTCAGAACAAAAATTCTAATAAAAGTAATTTTATATGATGCCTGTGTCTTTTCCAATTAAAGACCTTTAAAATAGGTTTTTAATAAAGATCTGTTCCATACACTTGATCTATTTACTGTTTACAAAATGAGAGCACCAAGTTTCGCTTCTGTGTGTTTGAAAGAACAAATTATATATCTTGTTATGTTTGTATACCTCCTCAAATCCTGTGATTGTTATTGTCATATTCTATATATAGACGCTGTTGTAATTTTATTCTAATATTGCTGATGGAACATAACAATAATATTTTTGTTCATTTGAGTGACAACAGCCATGCTTATGAAATACCTGTCATTGACACTAAGTGGATTGTTGGAAAACTAAAGCAAGGACAGATGCTGTAAAAATAATTCAGAGTTAGCTTTCAATAATTGAAAATATCATTATTGATTCTAACTGAACATTATTGATGATATTATCTTTCAGAAGGCGTTCTTACCGATATGCGAATACAATTACATGGAAAATACCGTCGTCCTGTTTACAAAAAATGATATCGTCTGATCGGCGAACTGTAAGTCGTCAAGACTGTGATTCTTGTTTTGCAACTTCTTCTCAAATATTTAGTACATATATAATTACTTCTGTAACAATTCTCATATACTTAAGTTTACTTATGAATACCTTATAATTTCTTGATTGAGCACGTCGATCGGAATTTCCAATGAGGACCCGACCGACTCGCCCTGCCTCATGAATGAATCTGTAAGTTTATATCTATAGTCGATTAAGGAGGTAATAAATACCTGAAGTATTCAGTTTGCTATTAAATAAGTTATAGTTATAATTATTTCCATTCTACAAGGCTTTTTTCGATTTTCAGCACTTGCTAACTGATTTACTAATATGTCGGAAATTTGAACTCTTTATTGCTGGAGGTTGAATCATAAGTTGAACAGCACGATACTTTCGATAAGGACAACAAACTTGGAGTATAAATATCAATGTAAGAGGCAAATGAAATAAGTGACCCATCACCTGGATAGCACACCACTGGTAAAATTTACAACAGACAAGAGTTCGTCATAATGACAGATATGGATCAACCATGGAACATACTACATAGGCTGATGTGAACCAGTACTGCATATTATACACTTATCCACGAAACAGACACGTATTGGTATTTGGTATGACACAAACATGGGTTCTCCATGACAACCCGATATGCTGACGGGATGGCCGTCATGAGAAACCCGATATGCTGACGGGATGGCCGTCATGAGAAACCCGATATGCTGACGGGATGGCCGCCATGAGAAACCGCCGAATTACCCGTTCTGGCACATCAATTTTTTGTCAGAGTTTCTAATCCTCTACAATGTAAACTATCAACACTGAAACTGGAACAAAACTACTCACAATTCAAATATTTTCGAGTCAAACAGGTTTTGATTGAATTTTTCATCTCAAGAAGAATTAGTTTTGAAAAAAAATAAAAAAATCTTAAAGTGACATATAAAATAAAAGCATAACGTTAGATATGAACTTGTCATGAGACGCTTTTCGTGAATGTTCCTTAACTTAAACTGTCCGTGTGATCATAATCAACAGCCAATAAAGCTCATATATATTGAAACTGACATATAACTAACATAGAGTGAAAAGAGCGCTCATGAGAAATACTTCTTTGAATTGGATTGCAATTTATTGGGCCCCTTTCCCACAAACTTTTCGTTTGCAGCCTACACTCTATGCAATGTGGCTGGTCCAAAATTATTCATTGTTAAAAATGTTTTTATTTTAATTCAAAGAGTATTTGTATTTCCATACTTTATTAATACGAGATAGCTGCGGATCTACGTATATATGATTATCATAACTTTCATTTCAAAATATAATTTTCACTAGTAATTGTTTATAAGCCTCAGATTCATTGACTACTTGATTAATTGGCCACTTAAATTCATACTTATAAAGATCTGTACATTTGTTGACACCTGTATATTATATATAAGGAAAGGGTCTACATAGGTCCAAACCCTTTGACAATATAAAATCTTTGTCAATAACATATTTTAAAATGAAAAGTGTCCAGTTTTTGGGTACCGTCCCGTTTTGACGTTAGATTGGGAAACTCTGATTTGTATGAAAACCTACAAGCACGACAAGCCCACTCACAAGGGGTCATAAACGCCAACGGGTGGTACTCTTAAAACAACGTTACACTATCTATCTTGAAAAAATGAAAATAATTCCAGATGTCGTGAAGTGATCAGAACTCATAGACTATATAAATAAAGCAATAAATAGAAAGGATTAACAGTTCGCATATATAAACAAAATATATAAAAATAACAAATGGTGATTTGTACAGCCCACCAAGTAGAGGCATACCCCACCGGAGGCGTGAAGTAATAGCACACTCTCCAAGTGAAGCCCTCTGATTGGTGATGTATGTTTTGTTAGGCGTGAAGTAATAGCACACTCTCCAAGTGAAGCCCTCTAATTGGTCATTATGTTTTGTTAGGCGTGGAGTAATAGCACACTCTGCAAGTGAAGCCCTTTGCTTGGTCATGTATGTTTTGTTCTCAGCCACATTGTTTTTCTCTATCTTGAAAAACATCTCATTAAAATCTGTTGAATACATTGACTTTTGGACTAACGCCGGCAACATATCAACACAATTGTTTGGAAACATTTAAAGGTTATGACAAATATACCTTCGGCAAAACCTTTGGAGCAAATATAATTGCAAACACATTTATAGTTAATACATATATAAAACATCAAGGTAAATCAAACCCATTTATTATTGATAAATATATGTTAGATATAAACTGTACAATTTGTGAAGATGAAAAGTAAGACCTAATGTTTCACTGTAATGCACATTCAAGTAGAAGATACTGTTATTCCTATTAGTTCATTTGGGAGTATCAAGCTTAAAAGCAGTCCCAATAGTTGTGTTTTCAAAGACAAATTAAAATCAGTTCATGGCCTACAAGTCCTATGGTGAGTTTGGAGGTAGTACGTAAGTATACTGCTGTTCTTACTTCGGTTACCGAGATAATGTAATGTATTAACATTAGAATGGCATAATGATTTTATAGGCCTGCAAAGTGTTTGCATAGAGCAAAAGATTGCATTCTTTTCCAATGATAAATAACCTTTTGCCAGAAATTTCAGACTGTGGGTTGAATGGAAACAGCTGTAAAATTGCATGAACCATTTTGAATACCCATTCTTACCTACAGTATATTCACGAAATGACGGCATTATATTTGCCTTATAGTCGACGAATAAACAACATAATACCTACAAACAAGGGTACCGGAAGTTTGTACGTAGATCATGTATCTTCCAACTTTCCATTTAACAGCATTTTCCGCTTGCTAGAGAACGGAGAAATGAATCATGATCAATTTCAAGGTAAAATATGCAAAACAAAATGCGTAAGCACTGTCACAAGGTGTGCTGCGTTATATTGAAACCACAATCACTACAACGCCATCACCCGCGAGAAGGAAGCGCGCAACAGAGCAAAGAATGTGGTCGATGTTGTGCACCTTTTATATCTGACCAGGTGTTTCAATGATACATTACGTATCATCAGATGAGTGAAATTGAGAGGTTCTCATTCGGCAATATTCTTAAAATCAGTTAAATATTAAATTTAATATAAAAATAAAGCAAATGAATGGAGTAATCCCAATATGTTTACCGAGATACCGAGAGCTAGTTCATAAATCAACAGCACATCTTTTCTATATTATACAGTGTATAGTACAGTGTACACGCATAAATTAAGGGTACTCAGATTTTCCCTTTTGGCGAAATGTAAAACCTTTGTAGACATTCATGACCATACATTTGTTTTATAAAATAACAAATTTCTTTAAATGTGATATTCTAGTATTCTGTTTTAACAAATATAGCTGCTTATAGTTGGCTTCAAGTAACGATAAATCTGATTTTCGAGCTTAAGCACTGAAATTTAGAACTGTATTTCACTTATATTAAGTTCTTGAAATCCGGGAATTTGTTGAAACAGAAAAATGAAAATAATATTTGATATTTTTAAAAATTGAATAAGTGTCGGAAATTACCGAAGATTGATCTTGAAAAAAATAAAAAAATAATCAAAATTATTCTAGATGCTGTTTTCAATACACATTACATGTCAACTATATGTATTGCAGAATTGATAATAATGTTAATTCAGTTTCTCCCATGTTTCACTGAATTTTCTCTAGCTTTACCTGTTCAAGTTTCTCTGGTATCCCCCTCCCTCCCTCTCCACTAAGGTATGCATTTTTTGTCACCCCCTACTTAAAGGGACAAATTACATTTTGAAGATAAACTACTATTACGTCAGGGGAACAATGATTTTAATTGTGACGTAACAACTTTCGACGAAGAAGGTCGAGTACATCCCTCATACTAGACTACTTTCAATGGCGTTGTGTCAGGAATAATGGGCAAGGAGAAATATTATCAACCCTACCTTGGCAGATCCTTGGATTAGACAACAAAACAAATCAGCTTCTTGGGTTGGAGATTTCAAAACCGCAATATATGGAAAGATAATATTAGTGTATTTTAATTAAAGACTTTTTCAATCTGTCTTCAATCATGATGTGATCTTCACACCTGATGCGTCATACGAGAACACGTAGTTTCACGTCTTTGTTGTTTCTAGGATTCAAGATGTCATTATGTCTGTATTTTGTTCTCTTCAGATTCTGTTACTGTTGAATATTGCATTTTATCCATTGACGCTATTGTATCTGTGTCTTACTCTACCGTCGTGAATATTAACATTTCGATGTTATTGACAGCGGTCGTTATACAGTATACAGAGCAGGAGTTATGTTCATTAAATGAAAAGTTGGAAAGTTGAAGCAATGAGAGATGCAGTAAAAAATCTACTTCATAATAAGCCATTTATAATTGAAAACATTATTAAATGATATAACATGCATAACGTTTTTATGTGCTAATTTGAAAAAATAACAATAAAGATAGACAGCGATGTGTCAGTTTGAGGATACACTATCAATGTACATACACTGTCTCCGGTGATCAGTATCTCGCTGATCTAAAATCATACTTCTTTTCAAAACATCTAGTGTGACAATGTTTCCCTTCATCGATTCAATTTTTTCACTGAATTGTTAAACAAAAACAATAAAAAAAAATCCACCAAAAACACCCCAATAAGAATAACTTCATGAGGCGTTGCTTTTGACGTTACTGCATTATGACATCACCCTACTATACCGCCGTCAGCCAAAAAAGCTCTCTTCTGTCTAGCAAAAAACACCTATTCAAAACTGTGGAATACAGCGAATCTTTTACTAACAATGGCATTATATACACAATCGTACGAAAGCATTTTAAGGCTATGACAAATATTTACATTTGGTGAAACCTGTTTAGACCACAACCACAGGAACAAATATATGCGTTTAGAATACACAGGTTTTTTGATTAAACAGGTTTATTTACATGTAAACATTCATAAGAAGGATCCTATGCAGACGTTTTGTTCACTATATATCAATTATATTGATGTTAAATATCAAATATCTGAGAAATCGTTTTTTAAATAAAGATCTAAAATACCAAGTTGATGCAAACACATTTTATGATTGATGTATAAATCAAATGTAAACTGCAAAATTTGTGAAATGGAGAATATGACAAAAACGTCTAATTGCTTATAAGGGAATAAATATTAGGCAGTAATATCAGAAATGAGGTTCACTCACCGTCTCAAAGTCAAAGGTCAGGCTGTTATATAGTTAATACCGGTGTAACTATGGGATAAACAGTAAGTAGGTACTGGTATAAGTATAGACTACACAGGTAGTATATACTGGTTAATGTATCTACTAGACAGGTAGTATATACTGGTAAATATATCTTCTACACAGGTAAGGGCCAAAGAAGTAATACAGACGGTAAAATCTCATATAACACTAGATCCTAAATTGAGGTACAGGTAATATATACTGGTAAATGTATCTACTACACAGTTAGTTGGGCAAAGAAGTAATTCCAACAGTGTGGACAAGTTTAGGTTGTCAAATTTTCGGAGCGATCCGCTCCTTTTTCAAGACACGGTGAAACAGAACAGTTACATGTACATATACATCATATTACAGGAAGATAGAACTGATATATTATGATTGAAAATATAGCTATTATATAAAGCCAATAGTCCCCTCGGCTAAAGACAGCCGAAGGCAGCAATTAAGCTGAGAGCATCGCGGACAGGGAACGCTGATGTAGAGGACCTATTCTTGCGCAAGATGCACTATCACATAAAGTAAGTCAACGAGAGATAGCACCAGAAAGAAGGGACGATAAATCAAAAACGTGGAACTGGGGATGTGGGAATCTGGCCCGGTAAATGCGAAAAATCTCAATTTCGTAGGGAATGTCTCATCAGTCGCCTCTCAATTCTGCGGTGGATCTAACAGTCACAGTGTATATGTACATGTAACTGTTCTGTTTCACCGTGTCTTGAAAAAGGAGCGGATCGCTCCGAAAATTTGACAACCTAAACTTGTCCACACTGTTGGAATTACTTCTATGCCCCATATACTATTTTCAGTAATTCGTATCCTACGGACATACATTCTGTACCTCCATTAGGATCCAGTGTTATATGGGATTTTACCGTCTATATTACTTCTTTGACCCACTACACAGTTAGTATATACTGGTTAATGTATCTACTACACAGGTAATATATACTGGTTAATGTATCTACTACAAAGGTAATATATACTGGTTACTGTATCTACTATACAGTTAGTATATACTGGTTAATGTATCTACTACACAGGTAATATGTACTGGTTAATGTATCTACTACACAGGTAGTATATACTGATTAATGTATCTACTACACAGGTAGTATATACTGGTTAATGTATCTACTACACAGGTATATGTACTGGTTAATGTATCTACTACACAGGTAGTATATACCGGTTAATGTATCTACTACACAGGTAGTATATACTGGGTAATGTATCTACTACACAGGTAGTATATACTGATTAATGTATCTACTACACAGGTAGTATATACTGGTTGATGTATCTACTACACAGGTAGTATATACTGGTTGATGTATCTACTACACAGGTAGTATATACTGGTTGATGTATCTACTACACAGGTATTATATACTGGTTAATGTATCTACTACACAGGTATATGTACTGGTTAATGTATCTACTACACAGGTAGTATATACTGATTAATGTATCTACTACACAGGTAGTATATACTGGTTGATGTATCTACTACACAGGTAGTATATACTGGTTAATGTATCTACTATACAGTTACTATATACTGGTTAATGTATCTACTATACAGTTACTATATACTGGTTAATCTATCTACTATACAGTTAGTATATACTGGTTAATGTATCTACTACAAAGGTAATATATACTGGTTACTGTATCTACTATACAGATAGTATATACTGGTTAATGTATCTACTACACAGGTAGTATATACCGGTTAATGTATCTACTACACAGGTAGTATATACTGATTAATGTATCTACTACACAGGTAGTATATACTGGTTGATGTATCTACTACACAGGTAGTATATACTGGTTGATGTATCTACTACACAGGTAGTATATACTGGTTGATGTATCTACTACACAGGTAGTATATACTGGTTAATGTATCTACTACACAGGTACTAAACAGGTTGTATATACAGGTTAATGAATATTTTTACACAGGTAGTATATGCTGGTTAATGTATCTACTAAACAGGAAGTAGATACTGGTATAAGTATAGACTTAACCGATAAAAGATACTGGTATGACTTTAGATATTTGAGATAAAAAACTGACAAAATAAACAAGAACACTTTTAGCGTCATGTATACCATTTAAATTTAAATCTCAATTGATAAAGCAGCAGATTTGAACAATTGTTTTCGTCCTATTTGTATGATAAAGTCAGTATATATATCCCCTCAAGACAGACATGTCATGGCTTTCACGACCTCTCACTCTCCCCAATATCAAATCAATGACAAGGTCAATCATAAGTGTCCCACAAGTACTAATGGAAAGAAAAATATTTTGTTCGTCTGTCCATAAACCATTACCAACTAATGTAGGACCCTAATATATAGATTTGTGGATTTGTCTTTATGCCCTCTACCTGGGGACACAAAAGCGACATAAGCATATTTCCAACGGGACATACCAAAGACCTTGAACGTGGTCGTTGTTATTCCCTGTTAAATGTTCAGCATTTACAGTAATCACAGTAACTGGATAACCTATTGTCAGTATAATGAGATCAAGTGGAATACTATGCTAGGTGTCTTATGCATGGCATTTTAATGAGCCAGTCAGAGGCCAAAAGGCAGAAATTACCAATCGAGGCGTTAGGGAATAACAAAAGTACTTAGAAATGAGAGAAAAAAAATAATCCAAAATGTTGCAATGGGCTATAATACGATCAAGTGGAATACTGTGCTGGGTGCCTTCAGCATGTTTCTAGTGTAGTAGCAAAAAGCTACGAGTTTCCAAGATAATAAACAACAAATCACGTTGAAATGGGCGTAGATGATTAATATGGTGGCCTTATGCGTCCCAATGTAAAGGGCACAGAAGCAAATCCCGAATTATTCAAGGGATTCCCACGGTAGTCGCATTTAAAATTTGTTAATGACATTTACCAAGACAGTTATAATACAGTCAAACCTCTTTAAATCGAAATTCGAAGATTCGAATTTCTCAATGTGTCGAACTTACGGCAAAGTCCGGATATTTTTCCTGATATAACTTTTCTAATGTTTCATTCATGAATCGAAATTTTATGAGTGGAATTTATCGCTGTTTCGAAGTATAAGTAAGGCCCATTCGTTATGAAAAACAGTCGAAATTACAACTAATAAATCGAAGTAAAAAATGTACCTGTTCGAGATCAATGAAATGTCCCGCGGTCATTTTAACACCTTCACGGTTATGTTTTGGTCTCCAGTGAACAGTACTGCCGACCATGCTGACACAACCTGGTATTAATTATTTCCAGGTAATAAAATGACACTGATTAATTCAGTATTGTTTTCTTAAAAACAGCAGTGTGAAGTATTTATGACGCAAAGTGATAATTAATATAGTGTTGATCAGTCCGTAAGATACATTCATCGGAAGTACTTTTCAATCGTAAACATAAGCTTATGTCAACGAAAATGGATTACTAAAATGGCCCATTTCACGAAATTCAGGACCATGGGACAATGAGCTGTATGTTAACTGGTTTATGATATTATTAACTTAATTGTGTGTTTTTAATAAAATCGAGTGTCATACACGAAAACAAACGACCAACGAAAATCACTCTCAGCAACTTGGCGCACGTGATGGACCACACCAACACTGGGTACAAAATTCGAAACACCTGATTTTAGTTACAAATTGTTCTAGGTAGGGAAGATTTACATGGTACAGTAAAATAGAATGGTGTGACTGGCACTTAATTACTTCATGAGGTTGAAAATTATCTCTGACTTTTGTTAAAGACACTGATTGTGTGTTACATATTGTAACGGATGGGAATCCGACAGACACTCCTGCCTTTATTTCAGATACCTCCACAATGTTCAACAAAGGGTATTTCCGTAACAAAAACGATATTTGAAATGTGGCGGCCGTAAACCCGGCAATCACGAATAAAGTCCACATGATTTTCCTCGTTGTTTTTGGTGATGTTGCAATTTTTGACAGTCCATGGACATTGCTTTTCGATCCATGTTCTCCTATAATAGTTCTGAATTATTCGCAATTTTAACTAGGTCTTTGTACTGTAACAGCAGCAAAACGACATCACGCAAACTGGAGAACAGTAATTTAACAGAAGAAACACACAGGAACAATTTGTAACCAATACAACAAAAGCAAGAATATTGCACTGTAGAATATATTTCATAATGTATTCGTCTGTAAAATTGCAAGTTACTCTTATCAATTGTGTAATACATCTTTTATTCAAATTAGGGGATGACGGGGCAGGGTTGAGGAGGAGCCGGTAAAGGAAAAACATGGAGGAAGGTTGGTGGTGTAAAGGATTTTGAAATGGTGGAAATAAGGGTTGTCCAACGTCAGGTAAGCATCTTATATCCTCATATGATCTAGTAACCATCTCTCCATAATCATTCTTTAAATATTTGGAAAACCTGATGTAATTGTAGTGTTGAAATATATTGCTGACCCACCAGTGAAATATATTGCTGACCCACCAGTGAAATATATTGCTGACCCACCAGTGAAATATATTGCTGACCCACCAGTGAAATATATTGCTGACCCACCAGTGAAATATATTGCTGACCCACCAGTGAAATATATTGCTGACCCACCAGTGAAATATATTGCTGACCCACCAGTGAAATATATTGCTGACCCACCAGTGAAATATATTGCTGACCCACCAGTGAAATATATTGCTGACCCACCAGTGAAATATATTGCTGACCCACCAGTGAAATATATTGCTGACCCACCAGTGAAATATATTGCTGACCCACCAGTGAAATATATTGCTGACCCACCAGTGAAATATATTGCTGACCCACCAGTGAAATATATTGCTGACCCACCAGTGAAATATATTGCTGACCCACCAGTGAAATATATTGCTGACCCACCAGTGAAATATATTGCTGACCCACCAGTGAAATATATTGCTGACCCACCAGTGAAATATATTGCTGACCCACCAGTGAAATATATTGCTGACCCACCAGTGAAATATATTGCTGACCCACCAGTGAAATATATTGCTGACCCACCAGTGAAATATATTGCTGACCCACCAGTGAAATATATTGCTGACCCACCAGTGAAATATATTGCTGACCCACCAGTGAAATATATTGCTGACCCACCAGTGAAATATATTGCTGACCCACCAGTGAAATATATTGCTGACCCACCAGTGAAATATATTGCTGACCCACCAGTGAAATATATTGCTGACCCACCAGTGACATATATTGCTGACCCACCAGTGAAATATATTGCTGAACCACCAGTGACATATATTGCTGACCCACCAGTGAAATGTATTGCTGGCCCACCAGTGAAATATATTGCTGACCGACAAGTGAAATATATTGCTGACCCACCAGTGAAAAATATTGCTGACCCACCAGTGACATATAGTGCTGACCCACCAGTGAAATGTATTGCTGACCCACCAGTGAAATGTATTGCTGACTCACCAGTGAAATGTATTGCTGACCCACCATTGACATATATTTCTGACCCACCAGTGACATATATTGCTGACCCACCAGTGAAATGTATTGCTGACCACCAGTGAAATATATTGCTGACCCACCAGTGAAATACATTGCTGACCCACCAGTGAAAAATATTGCTGACCCACCAGTGACATATAGTGCTGACCCACCAGTGAAATGTATTGCTGACCCACCAGTGAAATGTATTGCTGACTCACCAGTGAAATGTATTGCTGACCCACCATTGACATATATTTCTGACCCACCAGTGACATATATTGCTGACCCACCAGTGAAATGTATTGCTGACCCACCAGTGAAATATATTGCTGACCCACCAGTGACACATTTTGCTGACCCACCAGTGACATATATTGCTGACCCACCAGTGACCTATATTGCTGACCCACCAGTGAAATATATTGCTGACCCAACAGTGACATTTATTTCTGACCCACCAGTGACACATATTGCTGACCCACCAGTGACACATATTGCTGACCCACCAGTGAAATATATTGCTGACCCACCAGTGACACATTTTTCTGACCCACCAGTGACATATATTGCTGACCCACCAGTGACACATTTTGCTGACCCACCAGTGACATATATTGCTGACCCACCAGTGACATATATTGCTGCCCCACCAGTGAAATGTATTGCTGACCCACCAGTGAAATGTATTGCTGACACACCAGTGAAATATATTGCTGACCCACCAGTGACATATATTGCTGCCCCACCAGTGAAATGTATTGCTGACCCACCAGTGACAAATATTGCTGACCCACCAGTGAAATGTATTGCTGCCCCACCAGTGACATATATTGCTGACCCACCAGTGACCCATATTGCTGACCCACCAGTGACACATATTGCTGACCCACCAGTGACATACATTGCTGACCAACCAGTGACATACATTGCTGACCCACCAGTGAAAAATATTGCTGACCCATCAGTGACATACATTGCTGACCCACCAGTGACATATATTGCTGACCCACCAGTGACATACATTGCTGACCCACCAGTTGAATGTTGATTTTTCAACAATATTGTTTGTTTGCTGTGACATACCGTGCAGAAATTCACCAAGCCTTGCACACAACAATATCATAATATATGAAATTATATAAAAAGTAATAATCTTTAATTGATCAACCTTTATTGTTTTCGAGATGGGATATTTGCATAATGGTCCACTCTACAGATAGAATACGGGTTAAAGACCATTCCAAATGACAGTACGCCTCATGTTCTTCAAATGTTACACATCTATCAAAATATTACCATAATCACAATTTTCTTAATACCAAACGAATTTCTCAACTGTGAGTTTTAGATCAAATAAATTTGTACCGAATACATTTTTAAATGATAGCCGACAGACCGTAGAGGGGAGTGTTTACACACAAGTTATTTTGCGACTAGGTTTGTCACATTGAAGCTAAGCTATCACGAAGAAAACTACATAGATTCCTGGTTTAACAAAAAAAAAACTACATAGATTCCTGGTTTAACGAAGAAAACTACATAGAATCCTGGTTTAACGAAGAACCAGTAAGTTTATAATGAGGAATACTGACATTCCAAATGTAATAAAGCCATTTCACTTACACCTTGTATTTACAGGGTTACATACGCATTCTTGTATCGTGTAGGGTTGAGAATATCCAGCCTTTAATAATGTACACATGGACGAAATGGTAACATTGCGAAAAATGTAAAATTAACTCTTCATGGCTTTCTGCATGTATTAAATAAATGTTTATATGTGCTTTTTTACTCCGCATTTCTATAAACTTACGCATGCAGAACACTTACCAAATTGGTACTTCTTCCTGGTCAAGGAAGTGTCTAACAACATTTGATGCGGGAATATTATCAAATGATCTTTGGAAGCAATTGGATTCGATGTTAACTGTTCTGATCCACTCAAGGTTTTTAGTATATGCTTCTAAGAATACGTGGACGTGAGTTTAAAAAGTCTTTTCGTGTCCTCTTGAATTCCAACATCGGTTTGCTGGTCCTTGAAAATCATTGACGTTTGTAGGATTCTCACTTGGTGAAATCTCATCATAGCTAGTGTTTATTCCAACTCAAATGCAGTGGTCCACTGCTGTTTTTTTTGTTTTGAGTGCCATATTTATACCGAAAGAATATCCCAACCACAATGTCAGAAATGTTATATGGAATACAATGTTAGACAGTTCGTATGTTGCTGTATTGAAGAAACCGTTCAATTAAACCGGAATCCTTCTTTTTCTGTCAAGTCAACGGTAACATTTCTAAATAGCAAACACTTCACGCCTGAACGAATGCAAACAAGTAACTGACAAAAGGATTGATAACACATTATGCTTCCACAAAATATTAATCAGTGTGACCTTTAGTAATTGTTCCATGCCACAAAATAGAGTTTAATATTTCGTCATATGAAATGATACTACTCATTTCACTCCGCTTGATTTTATCAATGACATTTCGTTCTAATGAAATAGGTGTAGTACTGTTCGCTAAGTAATTCTGTCTGTGTATATAAACCTAACCAGCGTTACTAACATTTAGGCAAATACATGACTGAAAGAGCAATAACGCCTGGTGTTTTGTTAATGTAATGAATATTTCATGTGTTAAAAATGCGTAATACATTTGTCAGCATATTTCTAAATAACTAAAAAAAAATAAAAAAAAAATTCATCGGCCTATTCTTCCTTCTTCCTTCTTCCTGTTTAAATATTGTCCATTCATACAGTTTACAACGTTTAAAAGAAAAAATCAATTATATCCAGTAAGGAAATGCATGAAATTAAAGGTGTGCTGTTTTGAATATTTTATTTATCATATTATATACAAGGACATTTCCAATGTGCTTTTTCATGCTAACACTAACTTCCCCTTACTTTTATTTTGTATATAACTAGCTAGGACAAGGACAGTGAACTATTGCTGATCCCGTAGCTCAGCTAGTTACAACGACCGCTTTGCGATCGGAGGTCCGGAGTTCCAGTCCCTAGCCTCGTATTTTTGTTTGCTCATTTCATCTTTATTATTTCTTTAAAAAAAATCAGCAAAGTATGAGTTTTTTTCAGAAATCTTTCATTGATGATATTGTCATTTTGTTTAGAAAATTATTCTTATTAGTAAATACAATTTGTGACTGTGGTACGGGGATTCAGGCACTTCCCTGGATCGGACGGGTTGTCAAATTCAATGTATGGTGAATATGCCATATGGTTTTTTTTTAAACTAGAGTTAAAATTCCATTTATTTCGATTTCGTTTTGAGTCATCCTGTTCTCACATGACCCTATCTGTTGTTATGTTCTCACATGACCCTATCTGTTGTTATTTTCTCACATGACCCTATCTGTTGTTATGTTCTCAAATGACCCTATCTGTTGTTATTTTCTCACATGACCATATCTGTTGTTATATTCTCACATGACCCTATCTGTTATGTTCTCACATGACCCTTTCTGTTGTTATGTTCTCACATGACCCTTTCTGTTGTTATGTTCTCACATGACCATATCTGTTGTTAGGGCGTTTGACACCGACGATCAAAAATAAGATGTATGAGCAATGAACACAAAGCTATATAAAAGCAATGTTGCTACTTTTTTTAATTCACAATTTTTGCAATGATTATATCCCTTATATTGACGCAGTGTTGTTAGATAAACGTGGCAGATATGAGCTTGGCATTTAAAATAAATAATAAATAATAAGCACTGAACACAGAACATCTATCCAATACTAACACATATTATATGGTCATAGTGTTATCGAAAGTTATCTCGCTTTAGCTTTTAATGCCAGACAATGACGTTATAAAATAGATCAGTGAAACTTAAAAGATATAACAAGTGCCTGCTAAGTCCAATACAGCAGATATATAATAAGTAAGAATGTTGTAAGATATATTACATGTATGATTATTTCCGACTAGGACTATATTTTAAATGTGAATCGAATGAATATATTTACATTTGCATGGCATTATCACTATATAGCCTCTTTGAAAGCTGTGTCGTTGATGGGACTTTAATTACCATGCATCACGAGACACAATTCTTAACGTATTAATACAACACTGACCGGAACTACAATATCCAATATAAATAAACATGACGGGTGCTGAAATATCGCTGGGCATTGTGAGATTTGACAATGTCATTGTAAATTTATTTGCAAAATAAAATAAAATAAAAAACACTTTTATTACAACGAAAACAAGACCAAGGTCTGCAATATCGTACAAAATGCACATCGGTTGAAATCACCAATGCCGGCAATGGAAACAATTTTAACGCTCATGCAATTTATCAGAAATATCGTCTGTTACACTGCACTGATCAACAGGGGTTCGT